>NC_135300.1:387755-494888 GCF_051311805.1 Agelaius phoeniceus
GGTGATTTTAGGGCAGTTTTTGGGGCAGTATTTGGGTGATTTTGGGGCGGTTTTTGGGGCAGGTTTTGGATGATTTTGGGGCGGTTTTTGGGGCAGTATTTGGGTGATTTTGGGGCGGTTTTTGGGGCAGTATTTGGGTGATTTTGGGGCGGTTTTTGGGTGATTTTAGGGCGGTTTTTAGGGCAGTTTTTGGGTGATCTTGGGGCGGTTTTTGGGGCAGGATTTGGGTGATTTTGGGCCGTTCTGGGGTCCTTACCCCCCGGGTCTATCCTGTAGGTGTCAGGGTTGATGAGGTCGATGGTGACCCCCAGGTCAGGCTCTGTCAGCAAATCGTGCTTGTGCTGCTTCTCCAGGGACGTGGCCTTGTACTGCACAAACCTGGGGACAGCACCCCAAAATCAGCCCCAAAAACAACCAAAACCCCCCCCAAAACCCACTGGGATCAGCCCCAAAACCCAGCCCAAAATCAACCCTAAAACTCACCCCAAAACCAGCCCCAAAACCACTGAGATCAACCCCAAATCCCACTGAGATCAACCCCCAAATCCCACCCCAAAACCCAGCCCAAAATCAGCTCCAAAATCAGACCCAAACTCAACCAGAACCCACCCCAAAATCCACCAAGATCAGCCCCAAAACCCACTGAGATCAACCCCAAATCCCACTGAAATCAGCCCCCAAACCCAGCCCAAAATCAACCCTAAAACCCACCGGGATCAGCCCCAAAACCCACTGAGATCAACCCCAAATCCCACCACGACTGGCTCCAAAACTCACCCCAAAATCAGCCCCAAAACCCACCAGGACCCCCGGGATCCCTCAGAACCCCTCCTGAGACCCTCAGAATTCCCCGCATGCCCCCCCAAGACCCCCAGATTCCCCCGGAACCCCTCAGGATCCCCCCTAGAACCCCCAGAATCCCCCCAGACCCCACAGATTTCCTCTCCGGGAGCCCCCAAAGGCCCCAGAACCCCTCATGGCCCCCCAAGATCCCCCCAGAACCCCTCAGAATTCCGTACCGGCTCTGGTCGAAGGGGTACGTGATGAACTTGGGGTCGAAGGGGATGTCCGGGAGGCTGTTGCAGAACTTGACCCGGCAAACGACCCCGGACCTGTGGGGGGGGGACTCAGGGGGTTCCGACCCGGCCCAGGGGGCCCCGAACCGCGGGGTGGCCCCAAAACCGCCCGAATTCACCCCAAAACTGGGCCGGGACCCCTCCCCCCCCGCCCCGCTCACCTCTCGGGGAGGGTCCGGTGCGAGCTCGGCCTGCGGGGAGGGGGGGGGCGCGTCATGACGTCACAGGGGATCCCCAAACGCTTTCGTGACGTCAGGGGGCACCCCGTTATTTACCCCACAGCACCGCGGGGTGACGTCACGAGGGAATCCCGTCCCACCCCCACCCCGCCCGCCACCGAGGGCGCCCCCCCCCGCTCGTCACGGCGGTCACCACCATCACGGCGGTGACGTCACGCCCCGTTACCGGTGGCCCGGTTCATCGCGCTGCGCCTGCGTCTGGATGGTGGGCGCCATCTTGGGCCGCTACTTCCGGTCCTGCGCGGCGCCTCCCGCTGGCGTCACTTCCGCCGCGCGCCGGAAGTGGCGGACAACATGGCGGCTCCTCCGCCGCCTCCGGCCGGGCCGGGCCCGGGGCCGCCCTCAGCGCCCGCGGGGCCCGGAGCGGCGGCGGGGCCCGGAGCGGGTCCGGGGCCGCCCCCGGGGGCCGCGCAGGGCCCCGCGCTGCCCGCGCAGGCCGCGACCGCGCAGGCGCAGGACTTCGATCCCGTGCAGCGCTTCCGGCTGCTGCTGCCGCAGCTGAAGGAGAGCCTGCAGGTGGGCGGGGCCTGCGACAGGGGCGGGGCTTGCCGCCGGGAATGGGTGTGGTTTGCCGCCGGGAAAGAGTGGGTTTTGCCGCCTGGATTGGGCGGGGTTTGCCGCCGGGAATGGGCGGGGTTTGCCGCCAGGAATGGGTGTGGTTTTCCTGAAGGGGCGTGTCTCTCCTGGGGGTGTCCCCCGGAAATTTGGGGGTCCCCGGGCCGGGACCCGGCGACTCCGGGGGCGTCCCTGTCCCCCTACCCCCCCATTGTCCTCCCGGTGATGTCCCCATCTGGGCTGGGGGCGCTGGGGGAGCCGCGGCTCCACCCCCTGACCCCTTCATGACCCCTCTGACCCCACCGTGACCCTCCCTGTCCCCACAGACCCTGATGAAGGTGGCGGCTCAGAACCTGGTGCAGAACTCCAGCATCGACAACGGGCAGTGAGTGACACCCCCCCGTAACCCCCAGTGCCCTCCCAGTCCCCCCCAGTCCCTCCCAGTCCCTCCCAGTCCCTCCCAGTGCTCCCAGTCTGACCAGTTCCCGCAGGAAGAGCACTGACGGGGCCCTGCAGCGCTTTGACAAGAGCCTGGAGGAGTTCTACGCCCTGTGCGACCAGCTGGAGCTCTGCCTGGTGAGAAACCCCCAAAATCACCCCAAAAATAACCCTAAAATTCACCCCAAACCCCCTGTGCGACCAGCTGGAGCTCTGCCTGGTGAGAGACCCCCAAAATCACCCAAAATCACCCCAAAAATAACCCCAAAATCCCACAAAACCCCCTGTGTGACAGGCTGGAGCTCTGCCTGGTGAGAAACCCCCAAAACCCCCCTGTAACTCCCATAAACCCCCCCCAAACCCCCTCTAACTCACCCAAATCGCCCAAAACACCCCAAAATTCTCATTTTTATCTCTCTTTCCCAGCATTTGGCCCACGAGTGTCTGGCGCAGAGCTTTGACAGCGCCAAGCCCGCCCTGGCCCCAAACCCCCCATAAGCCCCCCCCAAAACCCCCCCAAACCCACCCCAAACCCCCCGTAACCCCCTCTAGCCCCACAAACACCCAAAACCCCCAGTTTCACCCCGTTTCTCTCTCTCTTTCCCAGCGTTTGGCCCACGAGTGCCTGGCGCAGAGCTTCGACAGCGCCAAGCCCGCCCTGGCCCCAAACCCCCTGTAACCCCCATAAGCACCCCCCAAACCCCCCAAATCCACCCCAAACCCCCCGTAACCCCCTCTAGCCCCACAAACACCCCAAAATCCCCAGTTTCACCCTGTTTCTCTCTCTCTTTCCCAGCGTTTGGCCCACGAGTGCCTGGCGCAGAGCTTCGACAGCGCCAAGCACGCCCCGGCGCTGGTGCCGGCGGCGCCCAAGGCCGAGGGGGGGTCCCTGGGGGGCTCGCTGGGGGTCCCGGGGGTCCCGGGGGGCCTGGGGGGCACCGAGAGCCTGCCCTACACGCAGTACCTGCCCCTGATCAAGGCGCAGATCGCCGGCGCCAAGGAACATCCACAACGCCCTGCTCGAGGGCACCAACAAGATCACGGGCAGGCTGCCCCCGCCGGGGGGCCCTGACGGGCTTTGGGGGGTCCTGGCCTGATTTTGGGGGGTCCTGGTGGGGTCTGGGGGGTCCTGGTGGAGTTTAGGGTGGTCTTGATCTGATTTAGGGGAGTCCTAATCAGGTTTAGGGGGAGGGGGTCCTCATAGGATTTTGGGTGGTCTTGATGGGATTTGGGGAGTCCTGATCAGATCGTGGAGGGCCCTGATGGGATTTGGGGGAGTCTTGATGGGATTTGGGGGGCCCTGATGGGATTTGGGGGAGTCTTGATGGGATTTGGGGGGCCCTGATGGGATTTGGGAGGGCCTGATAGGATTTTGGGGGGCCCGATAGGGTTTAGGGGGCTCTGATCTGATTTTGGGGGGCTCTGATGGGATTTGGGGGATCCTGGTGGGGTCTGGGGGGGCCAAGACCCCCAGGACATCCCCAGTGTGGTGCTGAGGGTGGGAGAGGGGGGACTGAGGCAGAGGCTGGGCTGGTTTGGCGTGCTTTTGGGCGGTTTGGGGGAATTTGGGGGAATTTGGGGGTTTTGGGACCCCAAATCCCGGGTTGAGGAGTTTCTGGGTGAACTGTTGGAATTTTGGTAAATAAACGCGAGTTTTGTGACAGTCTTCGGCTTTTTCTGTGCATGTCGTCACGGGAGGGGAGCGTGGGAAAGGGCCTGGGACAGGTTGTGATTCGCCGTGACGTCACGGCCCGCGCGAGTGACGTCACACCACACCGCAAAAAAAAAAAAAAAGGCGCGAAAAACTCCCCGGTGCATTTTGGGCCTCTCGCGCCGCCGTCGGAGGCCGCCGAATCTCGCGAGAGGAAGGGCTGGAAGTCTCGCGAGAGCGGGGCCCGGAGCGACGCGGAGCGGCTGCGGGTCGGGACCGGAACCGGGGCCGGGAACCGCGACAGGGCCCGGGAATCGCGACAGGGCCCGGGAACCGCGACAGGAGCAGCGCCGGGAGCGGCTCAGGCGCCGGCGGAGCCAGTCCCGGAGCGGAAGGCAGCGGGTGAGGGAGGGAGGCGGCGGCGGCAGCGCTCGGCGCGGCAGCGGAGCTCTCAGAGCACCCTCAGAGCACCCCCGGAGCCCTCAGGGGGCCCTCGGGCAGCCCCGGAGCCCTCAGAGCCCTCAGATCCCCCCCAGATCCCTCAGGGCATCCTCAGAGCCCCACCCGCAGCCCTCAGAGCCTTCAGATCTGCCCGGATCCTTCAGAGCCCCCCGGAGCCCTCAGGGCAGCCCGGGAGCCCTCAGAGCGTTCTCATCCCCCTGAGGACGCTCCTTGACCCCTCAGATTCCCCCCCAGAGCCCCCCGGAGCCCTCAGGGCAGCCCGGGAGCCCTCAGAGCGTTCTCATCCACCTGAGGACGCTCCTTGACCTCTCAGATTCCCCCCCAGAGCCCCCCGGATCCCTCAGAGTTCCCCCGGATCCCCTCAGAGCCCTCTCAGAGGGTCCGCGGAGCCTTCAGGGCAGCCCGGGAGCCCTCAGAGGAGCCCTCAGGACGCCCCCAGCCCCCTCAGGACCTCACTCAGGCACTCCTTGGCCTCTCAGGACCCCTCAGATCCCTCCTTGAGCCCCACAAGGCACCCGCAGACCCCTCAGAGCCGCCCCCCAGACCTCTCAGGACCCTCCTGGATCCCTCAGGACCCCTCAGAGCCACCCCTCACACACTCCCTGTCCCCCCAGATTCCCCTCCAGACCCTCCTTGAGCCCCCCAGACCCCTCAGGACCCCCCAGATTCCCCTTCAGACCCTCCGTGAGCCCCCCAGGACCCCCCCCTCACACGCTCCTCGACCCCTGCTCGGTCCCCCCAGCCCCTGCAGGCCCCGGCCATGTCGGACAGCGAGGAGAGCAACTTCTCCGAGGAGGAGAGCGAGCGCAGCAGCGACGAGGGCGACGACAACGAGGTCAGGCCCGAGGCGCGGGGGCGATTTGGGGGGATTTGGGGTGCGTTTTGGGGGATTTTGGGGGGGGTTTGGGGGTGTTATGGGGTATTTTGGGGGGATTTTGAGGATATTTGGGGGGATTTTGCGGGGATTTTGAGTGATTTCGAGGGATGCCCTGAGGGATTTTGGGGGGATTTTGGGGTATTTGGCAGGATTTTGGGGAGTTTTGGGGGGTTTGGCAGGGATTAAGGGGGATTTTTGGGGGGGGGGCTTTGGGGGATTTCGTGGGGATTTTAGGGAGATTTTTGGGAGGATTCTGGGGGGATTTTGAAGGATATTGGGGGGGATTTTGAGTGATTTTGAGGGATACCCTGAGGAATTTTGGGGTATTTGGTGGGAGTTTGGGGATTTTTGGGGGGTTTGGCAGGGATTAAGGGGGGATTTTTTGGGGGGGCTTTGGGGGATTTCGTGAGGATTTTAGGGAGATTTTTGGGGGATTTTGGGGGGATTTTGAGGGATATTTGGGGGGATTTTGCAGGGATTTTGAGTGATTTCGAGGGATGCCCTGAGGGATTTTGGGGTATTTGCTGGATTTTGGGGAGTTTTGGGGGGTTTGGTGGGATTATGGGGGGATTTTTTGGGGGGGCATTGGGGGGGTAGGGATTTCGTGAGGATTTTAGGGAGATTCTTGGGAGGATTCTGGGGGTATTTTGGGGGTATTTTGAAGGATATTGGGGGGATTTTGAGGGATGCCCTGAGGAATTTTGGGGTATTTGGTGGGAGTTTGGGGATTTTTGGGGAGTTTGGCAGGGATTAAGGGGGGATTTTTGGGGGGGGATTTCGTGGGGATTTTAGGGAGATTTTTTTGGAGGATTTTGGGAGGGTTCTGGGGCATTTTGGGGGGATTTTGAGGGCTATTTGGGGGGAATTTTGCGAGGATTTTGAGTGATTTCGAGGGATGCCCTGAGGGATTTGGGGGTATTTGGCGGGATTTTGGGGAGTTTTGCAGGGATTTGGAGGGATTTTGGGGGTTTGGCAGGGATTTGGGGGGATTTTGGGGGGGGGGCTTTGGGGGATTTCGTGGGGATTTTAGGGAGATTTTTTTGGGGGATTTTGGGAGGATTCTGGGGGGATTTTGAGGGATATTGGGGAGGATTTTGCGGGGATTTTGAGTGATTTCGAGGGCTGCCCTGAGGGATTTTGGGGGGATTTTGGGGAGTTTTGCAGGGATTTGGGGGGGTTTTGGGGGGTTTGGCAGGGATTAAGGGGGATTTTTGGGGGGGGCTTTGGGGGATTTCGTGAGGATTTTAGGGAGATTTTTTTGGGAGGATTTTGGGAGGATTCTGGGGGGATTTTGAGGGATATTGGGAGGATTTTTGGGGGGTTTTGAGCGATTTCAAGGGATGCCCTGAGGGATTTTGGGGTATTTGGAGGGATTTTGGGGAGTTTCGCAGGGATTTGGGGGGGTTTTGGGGGGTTTGGCAGGGATTATGGGGGGATTTTTGGGGGGGGCATTGGGGGATTTCGTGAGGATTTTAGGGAGATTTTTTGGAGGATTTTGGGGGTATTTTGGGGGATTTTGAAGGATATTGGGGGGGATTTTGAGTCATTTCGAGGGATGCCCTGAGGAATTTTGGGGTATTTGGTGGAGTTTGGGGATTTTTGGGGAGTTTGGCAGGGATTAAGGGGGGATTTTTGGGGGGGGGCTTTGGGGGATTTCTTGAGGATTTTAGGGAGATTTTTGGGAGGATTCTGGGGGTATTTTGGGGGGATTTTGAGGATATTGGGGGGCTTTTGTGGGGATTTTGCAGGGATTTTGAGTGACTTTAAGGGATGCCCTGAGGGATTTTGGGGGGATTTTGGGGTATTTGCAGGATTTTGGGGAGTTTCGAGGGGGTTTTGGGGGGTTTGGCAGGGATTATGGGGGGATTTTGGGGGGGGGGGGTTTTGTGAGGATTTTAGGGAGATTTTTGGGGGAGTTTGGGAGGATTCTGGGGGGATTTTGAAGGATATTGGGGGGGATTTTGCGGGATTTTGAGTGACTTCAAGGGATACCCTGAGGGATTTTGGGGTATTTGGGGTATTTGGCAGGATTTTGGGGAGTTTCGAGGGGGTTTTGGGGGGTTTGGCAGGGATTATGGGGGATTTTTGGGGGGGGGGGTTTGTGAGGATTTTAGGGAGATTTTTGGGGGAGTTTGGGAGGATTCTGGGGGCATTTGGGGAATTTTGAGAGGATTTTGGGGGCTTTGAGTGGGATTTTGTGGGGATTTTGGGGGATTTTGGATATTGGGGGATTTGGGGGGGGATTTTGGGGGTCCCTGACCCCCCCCTCGCCCCCCCCCAGCCCGAGGAGCAGCGCGGGGGGGGCAGCGGCAAGGAGGAGCCCGAGGAGGGAGGAGGAGGAGGAGGAAGAGGAGGAGGAGGAGGAATACGATGAGGAGGAGGAGGAGGAGGAAGACGACGACCGGCCGGCCAAGAAGCCGAGGCACGGGGGCTTCATCCTGGACGAGGCTGGTGAGGGGGGCTTGGGGGGTCTGGGGGGCTTTGGGGGGTCTGGGAGGGTTTTGGGGGGGTCTGGGAGGGATTTTGGGGGTCTGGGAGGGGTTTTGGGGGGTCTGGGAGGGATTTTGGGGGGTCTGGGAGGGATTTTGGGGGGGTCTGGGAGGGTTTTGGGGGGGTCTGGGAGGGTTTTTGGGGGGGTCTGAGGGGTTTTTGGGGGGTCTGGGAGGGTTTTTGGGGGGTCTGGGAGGGTTTTTGGGGGGTCTGAGGGGCTTTGGGGGGGTCTGGGAGGGTTTTTGGGGGGTCTGGGAGGGATTTTGGGGGGTCTGAGGGGTTTTGGGGGGTCTGGGAGGGTTTTTGGGGGTCTGGGAGGGTTTCTGGGGGGTTTGGGAGGGTTTTTGGGGGGTCCGAGGGGCTTTGGGGGGTCTGGGGGTCTCCAGGCCGCTGACCCCCTCCCTTCCCCGCCCAGATGTTGACGATGAGTACGAGGATGAAGATCAGTGGGAGGATGGGGCCGAGGACATCCTGGAGAAAGGTGAGAGCCTGGGCAGGGGGCTGCAAACCCACCTGGGGGGCTGCAAACCCACCTGGGGGGCTCTGGGGAGGGGGCAGCTGAGCCCTGCATGGGGTGGGTGCCCGCTGACCCCTCCCCACATGCCCTGAACCCCTTTTCCTGCCCCAAAACTGCCCTTTCTTGCCCCAAAACTGCCCTTTCCTGCCCCAAATCCCCTTTTCCTGCCCCAAAACTGCCCCCTCCCCAAATCCCCAAATTGCCCTTTCCTTCCCCAAATCCCTTTTTCCCTAAATCCCCTTTTCTCCCCAAATCCATTTTCCCCCAAATCCCATTTTCCCCCCAACCCCTTTTTCTCCCCAAACCCCTTTTTTCCCCAAAACCCCATTTTCCCTCCAAAATCCCTTTTTCTCACCCAAATCTCTTTACCCCCCGTCCCTTTCCCCAAATCCTCATTTCCCCCCCAAACCCTTTTTACCCCTAAATCCCCTTTTCCCTAAATCCTCTTTTTTTCCCCAAATCCCCATTTTCCCCCCAAACCCATCTTTCCCCCATCCCTTTTCCCCCCAAACCCCTTTATCCCTAAATCCCCTTTTTTGCCCCCAAACCCTTTTTCCCCAAAACCTCCCTTTTTCCCCAAAATCCCCCATTTTCCCCCCAAACCCATCTTTCCCCCATCCCTTTTCCCCCCAAACCCCTTTATCCCTAAATCCCCTTTTTTCCCGCAAACCCTTTTTTGCCCAAAAATCTCCCTTTTTCCCCAAAAATCCCCATTTTGTCCCCAAACCCTTTTTCCCCAAAACCCCTCTTTTTCCCCAAAAATCCCCATTTTCTCCCCAAACCCTTTTTCCCCAAAATCCCCCATTTTCCCCCCAAACCCTTTTTGCCCAAAAACCCCCTTTTTTCTCCAAAAACCCCCATTTTCCCCCCAAACCCCTTTATCCCTAAATCCCCTTTTTTGCCCCCAAACCCTTTTTCCCAAAATCCCCGATTTTCCCCCCACCCCCCCTTTCCCCCCTCCCTTTCCCGGGGTCTCCCCTCCCCCTCCATCTCATCCGCTCTCGCCTGGGTTTTTTTCCGTTGCATTTTTTTCTTTATTATTTTCCCCCAAACCCCCGGTTTTCCCCCCCAAACCCCCGGTTTTGCTGTTGATTTGCTCCATCCTCCACCGCCACCTCCTCCTCCTCCTCCTCCTCCTCCTCCCGGGGGCAGAGGAGATCGAAGGTAAGAGCCCCCTCCCCAATTCCTGGGGCTGAGCCCCTCCCCAATTCCCAGGGCTGAGCCCCCTCCCCAGCTCCCGGAGCTGAGCCCCCTCCCCAATTCCTGGGGCTGAGCCCCCTCCCCAATTCCTGGGGCCGAGCCCCCTCCCCAATTCCCGGGGCTGAGCCCCTTCCCCAATTCCCAGGGCTGAGCCCCCTCCCCAATTCCTGGGGCCAAGCCCCTCCCCAATTCCTGGGGCCGAGCCCCCTCCCCAATTCCTGGGGCTGAGCCCCCTCCCCAATTCCCGGGGCCGAGCCCCCTCCCCAATTCCCAGGGCTGAGCCCCCTCCCCAATTCCCAGGGCTGAGCCCCCTCCCCAACTCCCGGGGCCGAGCCCCCTCCCCAATTCCCGGGGCCGAGCCCCCTCCCCAGTTCCTGGGGCTGAGCCCAATTCCCGGGGCCGAGCCCCCTCCCCAATTCCTGGGGCCGAGCCCAATTCCTGGGGCCGAGCCCCCTCCCCAATTCCCGGGGCCAAGCCCCCTCCCCAATTCCCGGGGCCAAGCCCCCTCCCCAATTCCCGGGGCCGAGCCCCCTCCCCAATTCCCAGGGCTGAGCCCCCTCCCCAATTCCTGGGGCTGAGCCCCCTCCCCAGTTCCCGGGGCCGAGCCCCCTCCCCAGTTCCCGGGGCCGAGCCCCCTCCCCAGGCCCCGCTGCCCCCGCCCACCCTCCTGTGCCTCCTCTTCCTCAGCCTCCAACATTGACAACGTGGTGCTGGACGAGGATCGCTCGGGGGCGCGCCGCCTGCAGAACCTCTGGAGGTCACCCCCTTCTTTTCCCCAATTTCCCTGTTTTTTCCCAATTTCCCCTTCTTTTCCCCCGGTTTCCCCGAGTTTTTGCTGTTTTCCCTTCCTTTTCCCCCATTTTCCCCTTGTTTTTCCCCATTTTCCCCTTGTTTTCCCCATTTTCCCCTCATTTTCCCCATTCTCCCCGATTTTTTGCTGATTTTTTTTTCCTTTTCCCCCATTTTCCCGCATTTTCCCTGGTTTTTTGGTGTTTTTCCCCCATTTCCCCCCATTCCCGCTCATTTCCCCCCTTTTTCCCCAGTTCTTCTGGGATTTTTTCAATTTCTCTCATTTCTCACCACTTCCGCCCTGTTTCCCCCATTTTCCTCCCATTTTTCCCATTTCTGGCTCATTTCTCCCCATTTTTCCCCGTTTTCACCACATTTTTCCCCATTTTCCCCGTTTTTCCCCATTTTTCCCATTTTTCCCATTTCTGGCTGATTTTCCCCGATTTTCCTGTTTCTGGCTGATTTGTCCCTTTTTTTCCCTGTTTTCACCCCGCTTTTCCCCATTTTTCTCATTTTCCATTTCTGTCTGATTTTCCCCATTTTTTTCCCTGTTTTTTCCCATTTTTCCCATTTCTGGCTGATTTTCCCCATTTTTCCCAGTCTTTTTCCCCGTTTTTTCCGGTTTTTCCCGTTTCTGGCTGATTTCTCTCCCCATTTTTTCCCCTTTTTTCCCGTTTTTCCCATTTCCGGCTGATTTCTCTCCCTTTTTTTCCCCATTTTTCCCGTTTTTCCCATTTCCGGCTGATTTCTCCCCGTTTTTCTCCCCATTTTTCCCATTTTTCCCGTTTCCGGCTGATTTCTCCCCATTTTTTCCCCCTTTTTCCCGTTTTTCCCGTTTCCGGCTGATTTCTCCCCATTTTTCTCCCCATTTTTCCCGTTTCCGGCTGACTTCTCCCCTTTTTCCCCGTTTTTCCCGTTTCCGGCTGATTTCTCCCCATTTTCCCCGTTTTTTCCCGTTTCCGGCTGATTTCTCCCCATTTTTCCCATTTTTCTCCCCGTTTTTCCCGTTTCCGGCTGATTTCTCCCCATTTTTCCCTGTTTTTCCCGTTTTTCCCGTTTCCGGCTGATTTCTCCCCATTTTTCCCCGTTTTTCCCATTTCCGGCTGATTTCTCCCCATTTTTCCCCGTTTTTCCCGTTTCCAGCTGATTTCTCCCCGTTTTTCCCTGTTTTTCCCGTTTCTGGCTGATTTCTCCCCATTTTTCCCCGTTTTTTCCCATTTTTCCCGTTTCTGGCTGATTTCTCTCCCCATTTCTCCCCATTTTTCCCGTTTTTCCCGTTTCCGGCTGATTTCTCCCCATTTTTCCCATTTTTCTCCCCGTTTTTTCCCGTTTCTGGCTGATTTCTCTCCCCATTTCTCCCCATTTTTCTCCCCGTTTTTCCCGTTTCTGGCTGATTTCTCCCCATTTTTCCCCACAGGGACCAGCGTGAGGAGGAGCTGGGCGAGTACTACATGAAGAAATACGCCAAGTCCTCGGTGGGCGAGACGTGAGTGACCCCTGAGTGACCCCCGGGTGACCCCTGAGTGACCCCCGAGTGACCCCCGGGTGACCCCGCCTGGCCCCGCCCCCCCGGCCCCGCCCCGCCCCCTGATTTTGGGGCGTTTTCCCCCGTTTCCGCAGAGTTTACGGCGGCTCCGACGAGCTCTCGGACGACATCACCCAGCAGCAGCTGCTGCCCGGCGTCAAGTGAGATTTGGGGCCAAAACCGGCGATTTTGGGGCAGAAACGGGGATTTTGGGGCAGAGACAGGGATTTTGGGGATGGGAACTGATTTGGGGACAAAAACGGGGATTTTGGGGCAGAAACGGGGATTTTGGGGATGGGAACTGATTTGGGGACAAAAACGGGGATTTTGGGGCAAAAACGGGGATTTTGGGGCTGTGGTTCTGGGAATGGGAACTGATTTTGGGGGCAAAAATGAGGATTTTAGGTCAGGACTCCCAAGAACCAGAACTGATTTGGGGGCAGAAACGGGGATTTTGGGGCTGGGAACTGATTTTGGGGCAAAAACAGGGATTTTGGGTCAGGACTCCCAAGAATCAGAACTGATTTTGGGGGCAAAAACGGGGATTTTGGGGCTGGGGTTCTGGGGATGGGAACTGATTTTGGGGAGAAAAAAGGGGATTTTGGGGCTGTGGCTCTGGGGATGGGAACTGATTTTGGGGGCAAAAATGGGGATTTTAGGTCAGGACTCCCAAGAACCAGAACTGATTTGGGGGCAGAAACAGGGATTTTGGGGATGGGAACTGATTTTGGGGGCAAAACCGGGGATTTTGGGGCTGGGGTTCTGGGAATGGGAACTGATTTTGGGGGCAAAAATGGGGATTTTGGGTCAGGACTCCCAAGAACCAGAACTGATTTGGGGGCAGAAACAGGGATTTTGGGGATGGGAACTGATTTTGGGGCAAAAACAGGGATTTTGGGTCAGGACTCCCAAGAATCAGAACTGATTTGGGGGCAGAAACAGGGATTTTGGGGCTGGGGTTCTGGGAATGGGAACTGATTTTGGGGGCAAAAATGGGGATTTTAGGTCAGGACTCCCAAGAATCAGAACTGATTTTGGGGGCAAAAACGGGGATTTTGGGTCAGGACTCCCAGGAATCAGAACTGATTTGGGGGCAGAAACGGGGATTTTGGGGCAAAAACGGGGATTTTAGGTCAGGGCTCCTGGGAATGGGAACTGAGCTGGGGGAAAAAAGGGGGAATTTGGGTCAGAATTCCTGAAAATGGGAACTGAGCTGGGGAAAAAAAGGGGGAATTTGGGTCAAACCCCCAAAATAAGGAATTTTTGTTGTCCCCCACAGGGACCCCCAATCTCTGGACAGTCAAGTGCAAGGTGGGTGCTGGGGGGGGGCACCTAAACCCCCCAAAATTTGGGGTTTGTGCCCAAAAATCCCCTCTGAGCCCAAATTGTGCCGTTTTTGCCCAAATTGTGCCGTTTTGCCCAAATTGTGCCGTTTTCACCCCAGATTGGGGAGGAGCGCGCCACGGCCATCGCCCTCATGCGCAAATTCATCGCCTACCAGTACACGGAGACGGTGAGCACTGGGGGGAACTGGGAGGGACTGGGGGGAACTGCGGGGAACTGGGAGGGACTGGGGGGGACTGGGGGGAACTGGGAGGGGAATGGGGGGGAACTGGGAGGGACTGGGGGGGACTGGGAGGGACTGGGAGGGACTGGGGGGGACTGGGAGGGAACTGGGAGGGACTGAGAGGGACTGGGAGGGACTGGGAGGGACTGGGGGGAACTGGGAGGGACTGGGAGGGACTGGGAGGGACTGGGAGGGACTGGGATTGAACTGGGAGGGACTGGGGGGAACTGGGAGGGACTGGGGGGGAACACACCTGAGCATTGGGGTCACACCTGAGCATGGGGACATTGGGGTCACACCTGTACATGGGGACACACCTGAGCAGGGTGGACACACCTGTACAGTGCGGTCACACCTGTACATGGGAACATTGTGGTCACACCTGAGCATTGGGTTCACACCTGTGCCTGGGGACACACCTGAGCATGGGGACACACCTGAGCATTGGGGCACACCTGAGCATGGGGACACACCTGAGCATGGGGACACACCTGTACATGGGGTCACACCTCTACCTGGTGACACGGAGGCCATGCTGGGCTGTCCCCAGTGTCACTCTGGTGTCACACTGGTGTCACACTGATGTCACCTGGTGTCCCTGCTGTCCCCAGCCCCTGCAGATCAAATCCGTGGTGGCACCTGAGCACGTCAGGGGTTACCTGTACGTGGAGGCACACCTGTACACACCTGTACACACCTGTATATGGGGACAATGGGATGACACTGGGCTATATTGCTGTGTCCCCAGTGTCACAGCGATGTCACACTGATGTCACAGTGATGTCACCTGCTGTCCCCAGCCTCTCCAGATCAAATCCGTGGTGGCACCTGAGCACGTCAGGGGTTACCTGTACGTGGAGGCCTACAAGCAGACGCACGTCAAGCAGGCCATCGAGGGCGTGGGCAACCTGCGCCTGGGCTACTGGAACCAGCAGATGGTGCCCATCAAGGAGATGACGGACGTGCTCAAGGTGGTCAAGGAGGTCACCAACCTCAAACCCAAGGCCTGGGTGCGCCTCAAGAGGGGCATCTACAAGGACGACATCGCCCAGGTGAGGGGGACGCACCTGGGAGGGGAAGGGACACACGTGGGAGGGGAAGGGACACACCTGGGGGATACCTGGGAGGGAGGGACAGGCATGGGGGAACAGGGGACACACCTGGGAGGGGAAGGACACACCTGGGGGACACCTGGGGGAACAGGGGACACACCTGGGAGGGAGGGACACACCTGGGGGATGCCTGGGGGAACGGGGGACACATCTGGGAGGGGAAGGACACACCTGGGGGAACAGGGGACACACCTGGAGGACACCTGGGGGAACAGGGGACACACCTGTGAGGGGAAGGGACACACCTGGGAGGGGAAAGGACGGGCATGGGGGACACCTGGGAGGGGAAAGGACACACCTGGGGGACACCTGGGAGGGAGGGACAGGCATGGGGGAACAGGGGACACACCTGTGAGGGGAAGGGACACACCTGGGGGAACAAGGGACACACCTGGGGGATACCTGGGGGAACAGGGGACACACCTGTGAGGGGAAGGGACACACCTGGGGGAACAAGGGACACACCTGGGGGATACCTGGGGGAACAGGGGACACACCTGTGAGGGGAAGGGACACACCTGGGGGAACAAGGGACACACCTGGGGGATACCTGGGGGAACAGGGGACACACCTGGGAGGGGAAAGGACACACCTGGGAGGGGAAGGGACACACCTGGGGGACACCTGGGGGAACAGGGGACACACCTGGGAGGGGAAGGGACACACCTGGGGGACACCTGGGGGAACAGGGGACACACCTGGGAGGGGAAGGACACACCTGGGAGACACCTGGGAGGGGAAGGGACACACCTGGGGGACACCTGGGGGAACAGGGGACACACCTGAGAGGGAGGGACACACCTGGGAGGGGAAAGGACACACCTGGGAGGGGAATGGACACACCTGGGGGACACCTGGGAGGGGAAGGGACACACCTGGGGGACACCTGGGAGGGGAAGGGACACACCTGGGGGAACAAGGGACACACCTGGGGCCACAGCTGGGGGCTCCGGGCTCACCTGAGGAACACCTGGGGGAACAAGGGACACAGGGACACACCTGGGGCCACACCTGGGGGCTCCGGGCTCACCTGAGGCTCCGCCGTGGATCCCCCCAGGTGGATTACGTGGAGCCCAGCCAGAACCAGATCTCCCTGAAGATGATCCCCAGGATCGACTTCGACCGCATCAAAGCCAGGATGAGCCTGGTGAGGGGGAGGGGAGGCACACCTGGGGGGGGGGGGGAGGGGAGGCACACCTGGGGGGGGGGAGGGGAGGCACACCTGGGGGGGGAGGGGAGGCACACCTGGGGGGGGGGGGAGGGGAGGCACACCTGGGGGGGGGCAGGGAGGTGCCCAGGGCGGATCCCAGTGGGGATCACCTGGGCGGATCCCTGGGCAGATCCCGGCTCAGTGGGTCCCCAGTTCAGATCCCTGCTCAGATCAGATCCCTGCTCAACTCCCCAGTCAGATCCCAGCTCAGTGGATCCCAGCTCGGATCAGATCCTCAGTCAGATCCCCCCCCCAGCAGATCCCCAATGGGATCCCAGCTCAGTGGATCCCCAGTTCAGATCCCCAAATCAGATCCTGGATCAGCAGATCCCCGCTCGGATCAGATCCCTGCTCGGTGGATCCCCATTCGGATCAGATCCCCGCTCAGATCCCCTCCCAGCAGATCCCCCAGCAGATCCCAGCTCAGTGGGTCCCCAATCAGATCCCCCCGGCAGCAGATCCCAGCTGAGATCCTCTCCCAGCAGATCCCAGCTCAGCAGATCCCTGCTCAGATCCCTGCTCAGATCAGATCCCAGCTCAGCAGATCCCAGCTAAGATCAGGTCCCCTCCCACCAGATCCCAGCTCAGTGGATCCCAGTTCAATGGATCCCCTGTCAGATCAGATCCCTGTTCAATGGATCCCCTCTCAGATCAGATCCCCACTCAGCTCAGAACCCTGCTCAGTGGATCCCATCTCGGATCAGATCCCAGCTCAGTGGATCCCCTCTCAGATTAGTGGATCCCAGCTCAGATCCCAGCTCAGTGGATCCCAGCTCAGTGGATCCCAGCTCAGTGGATCCCAGCTCAATGGATCCCCTCTCAGATCAGATCCCAGCTCGGTGGATCCCCAAATCAGATCCCCGATTAGGTCCTGGATCAGCAGATCCCAGCTCAGCTCAGATCCCAGCTCAGCTCAGATCCCAGCTCAGTGGATCCCCTCTCAGATCAGTGGATCCCAGATCAGTGGATCCCAGCTCAGATCCCCTCTCTCTCTCCCCCCCACAGAAGGACTGGTTCGCCAAACGCAAGAAGTTCAAGCGGCCGCCCCAGCGCCTCTTTGACGCCGAGAAAATCCGGTAGGGCCGGGAACGAGGGGATCCCCTGAGCCCCCCGGGACCCCCCGGGACCCCCCGAGCCCCCCTGGGACCCCCCGGGATCCCCTGGGATCCACTGACCCCCACCCCTGCAGATCCCTGGGCGGGGACGTGGCCTCGGACGGCGACTTCCTCATCTTCGAGGGCAACCGCTACAGCCGCAAGGGCTTCCTGTTCAAGAGCTTCGCCATGTCGGCCGTGGTGAGCCCAAAACTGCCAAAATCCACCCCAAAATCTGCCCCAAGGGCTTCCTGTTCAAGAGCTTCGCCATGTCGGCCGTGGTGAGCCCAAAAACGCCAAAATCCACCCCAAAATGGGCCCCAAGGGCTTCCTGTTCAAGAGCTTCGCCATGTCGGCCGTGGTGAGCCCAAAAACGCCCAAATCCACCCCAAAATGGGCCCCAAACAGCCAAAATGTGCCCCAAGGGCTTCCTGTTCAAGAGCTTCGCCATGTCGGCCGTGGTGAGCCCAAAAACGCCAAAATCCGCCCCAAAATCTGCCCCCAAGGGCTTCCTGTTCAAGAGCTTCGCCATGTCGGCCGTGGTGAGCCCAAAACTGCCAAAATCCACCCCAAAATGGGCCCCAGACAGCCCAAAATGGGCCCCAAGGGCTTCCTGTTCAAGAGCTTCGCCATGTCGGCCGTGGTGAGCCCAAAACTGCCAAAATCCGCCCCAAAATCTGCCCCAAACAGCCCAAAATGGGCCCCAAGGACTTCCTGTTCAAGAGCTTCGCCATGTCGGCCGTGGTGAGCCCAAAACTGCCAAATCCGCCCCAAAATGGGCCCCAAACAACCCAAAATGTGCCCCAAGGGCTTCCTGTTCAAGAGCTTCGCCATGTCGGCCGTGGTGAGCCCAAAACTGCCAAAATCCACCCCAAAATGGGCCTGTTCCAACCCAAAATCTGGCGCCCCGACACAAATTTGTCCGTTTGAACTGAAAATTTGCCTCCTCTACCCAAAATCCGCGGGTTTCAACCTGGAATCCTCTTTGAAGCCCAAATCCACCTTTTTGAACCAAAATCTGCCCGTTTGAACCCAAAACCCTCAGGTTTGATCCTTAAACCCCACCCCGGTCCAGCCCCAGACCCGGTTTTGCCCCAAACTGTGGGATTTTACCCCAAACCATGGGATTTTACCCCAAACTGTTTGATTTTAACCCAAACCAAGGGATTTTACCCCAAACTGTGGGATTTTGCCCCAAACTGTGGGATTTTTACCCCAAACTGTTTGATTTTACCCCAAACCATGGGATTTTACCCCAAACCAAGGGATTTTGCCCCAAACCAAGGGATTTTGCCCCAAACTGTTTGATTTTACCCCAAACTAAGGGATTTTACCCCAAACTGTTTGATTTTACCCCAAACCAAGGGATTTTACCCCAAACCCTCGGATTTTACCCCAAACCCTGGGGTATTTTGGTATTTTTACCCAAACCCTGGGATTTTCCCCCCAAACCCTGGGGTATTTTGGTATTTTTACCCAAACCCTGGTATTTTCCCCCAAACCCTGGGGTATTTTGGTATTTTTACCCAAACCCTGCTATTTTACCCCAAACCCAGATCACGGAGGGCGTCAAGCCCACCCTGTCCGAGCTGGAGAAATTCGAGGATTTTGCCCCAAACTGTTTGATTTTCCTCCAAACCCTGGTATTTTCCCCCAAACCCTGATATTTTCCCCCAAACCCTGGGGTATTTTGGTATTTTTACCCAAACCCTGGGATTTTACCCCAAACCCAGATCACGGAGGGCGTCAAGCCCACCCTGTCCGAGCTGGAGAAATTCGAGGATTTTGCCCCAAACTGTTTGATTTTACCCCAAACTGTTTGATTTTCCTCCAAACCCTGATATTTTCCCCCAAACCCTGGGGTATTTTGGTATTTTCCCCCAAACCCTGCTATTTTGCCCCAAACCCTGGGGTATTTTGGTATTTTCCCCCAAACCCTGGTATTTTGCCCCAAACCGTGGGGTATTTTGGTATTTTACCCAAACCCTGGCATTTCGCCCCAAACCGAGATCACGGAGGGCGTCAAGCCCACCCTGTCCGAGCTGGAGAAATTCGAGGATTTTACCCCAAACTGTTTGATTTTACCCAAACCCTGGTATTTTACCCAAACCCTGGTATTTTGCCCCAAACCCAGATCACGGAGGGCATCAAGCCCACCCTGTCCGAGCTGGAGAAATTCAAGGATTTTCCCCCAAACTGTTTGATTTTACCCCAAACCCTGGCATTTTACCCAAACCCTGGTATTTTACCCAAACCCTGGTATTTTACCCCAAACTGTTTGATTTTACCCAAACCCTGGCATTTTACCCAAACCCTGGTATTTTACCCAAACCCTGCTATTTTACCCAAACCCTGCTATTTTGCCCCAAATCCTGGTATTTTCCCCCAAGCCCTGGTATTTTACCCCAAACTCTGCTATTTTACCCAAACCCTGGTATTTTCCCCCAAACCCTGGGGTATTTTGGTATTTCACCCAAACCCTGCTATTTTGCCCCAAACCCTGGGGTATTTTGGTATTTTTACCCAAACCCTGCTATTTTGCCCCAAACCCAGATCACGGAGGGCGTCAAGCCCACCCTGTCCGAGCTGGAGAAATTCGAGGATTTTACCCCAAACTGTTTGATTTTACCCAAACCCTGGTATTTTACCCCAAACCCTGCTATTTTACCCAAACCCTGGTATTTTACCCCAAACTGTTTGATTTTACCCCAAACCCCTGGTATTTTACCCCAAACCCTGGTATTTTGCCCCAAACCATGGGGTATTTTGGTATTTTACCCCAAACTGTTTGATTTTACCCAAACCCTGGTATTTTCCCCCAAACCCTGGGGTATTTTGGTATTTTCCCCCAAACCCTGGCATTTTTCCCCCAAACCCTGGGGTATTTTGGTATTTTTACCCAAACCCTGCTATTTTACCCCAAACCCAGATCACAGAGGGCGTCAAGCCCACCCTGTCCGAGCTGGAGAAATTCGAGGATTTTACCCCAAACTGTTTGATTTTACCCCAAACCCTGGGATTTTCCCCCAAACCCTGGGGTATTTTGGTATTTTCCCCCAAACCCTGGTATTTTACCCTAAACCCTGGGGTATTTTGGTATTTTTACCCAAACCCTGCTATTTTACCCCAAACCCAGATCACGGAGGGCGTCAAGCCCACCCTGTCCGAGCTGGAGAAATTCGAGGATTTTGCCCCAAACTGTTTGATTTTACCCAAACCCTGGCATTTCCCCCAAACCCTGCTATTTTACCCAAATCCCGGCATTTTGCCCCAAACCCAGATCACGGAGGGCGTCAAGCCCACCCTGTCCGAGCTGGAGAAATTCGAGGACCAACCCGAGGGCATCGACCTGGAGGTGGTGACCGAGAGCACAGGTAAGGCCAGGGGAATCATCCCCAATTTCCCCAGCCCAAAGTGCCCCAAAACCACCAGAATTCACCCCAAAACCGCCGCAGGGAAGGAGCGCGAGCACAACTTCCAGCCCGGGGACAACGTGGAGGTGTGCGAGGGGGAGCTCATCAACCTGCAGGGCAAGATCCTCAGCGTGGATGGCAACAAGATCACCATCATGCCCAAGCACGAGGACCTCAAGGTGGGCAGAGCTCCGAAAACGCCCCAATTCCGGGCGGATTTTGGGGCAATAACGCCGGAATTTGGGGCTTTTCCAGGACATGCTGGAGTTCCCGGCGCAGGAGCTGCGCAAGTACTTCAGGATGGGCGACCACGTGAAGGTGATAGCGGGCAGGTTCGAGGGGGACACCGGGCTCATCGTCAGGGTGGAGGAGAACTTTGTGATCCTGTTCTCGGACCTGACCATGCACGAGGTGGGAATGGGGGGAAAACGGGGAAAATGGGAAAAAAACGGCATAAAAATGGGAAAAAACGGCATAAAAATGGGAAAAAACGGGGAAAAAATGGGAAAAAACGGCATAAAAATGGGGGAAAAGAGGATGGAGTGAGGGGAAATGGACGGGGGAGGAGAACTTCGTGATCCTGTTCTCGGACCTGACCATGCACGAGGTGGGAATGGGGGGAAAAACGGGGAAAATGGGAAAAAACGGGGAAAAACGGGGAAAAACGGGGAAAAATGAGAAAAAACGGGGGAAAAATGAGAAAAAAATGGGGTAAAACAGGGTGAAGTGAGGGGAAATGGATGGGGGAGGAGAACTTTGTGATCCTGTTCTCGGACCTGACCATGCACGAGGTGGGAAATGGGGGGAAAAACGGGGAAAATGGGAAAAAATGGGGGAAAACAGGGAAAAAATGGGGAAAATGAGAAAAAACGGGAAAATGAGAGAAAACGGCATAAAAATGGGGGGAAATGGACGGGGGAGGAGAACTTTGTGATCCTGTTCTCGGACCTGACCATGCACGAGGTGGGGAATGGGGGGAGAAACGGGGAAAATGGGAAAAAACGGGGAAAAACGGGGAAAAAATGGGAAAAATGAGAGAAAAATGGCATGGAAATGGGGGAAACTGGGATGAAGTGAGGGGAAATGGACGGGGGAGGAGAACTTTGTGATCCTGTTCTCGGAGCTCACCACGCACGAGGTGAAAAATGGGGAAAAAATGGGGAAAATGGGGAAAACCATGAGAAAAACCTGGGTGGAAATGGGGAAAACCCAGGAAATACACAGGAAAACTGGGGAAAAACGGGGGAAACCAGGAAAAACCTGTGGGAAAAACAGGAAAATGTGAAGAAAAATGAGCAAAAAAAAAGGGGAAAAATTGTGAAAAGCCGGGAAAAAGCGGCGGGAGGCGGGGACGGGGTTTTGGGGTGAAACCTGGCGGTTTTGGGGCCTCACCCAGGCGGTTTCTCCCCGTTTTGTGCCCCAGCTGAAGGTGCTGCCCCGGGACCTGCAGCTCTGCTCCGAGACGGCCTCGGGCGTGGACGTGGGGGGGCAGCACGAGTGGGGGGAGCTGGTGCAGCTGGACCCCCAAACCGTGGGGGTGATCGTGCGCCTGGAGCGCGAGACCTTCCAGGTGAGAGCCCCGAAAAAGCCCTGAAATCCTGGCCAAAATCCCCAAAAAAACCACCCCGAAATCCTGGCCAAAAACCCCAAAAAATGTCCCACAAAACGCACCCGAAATCCTGGCCAAAATCTGCCAAAAACGCACCCAAAATCCTGCCCGAAATCCCCAAAAAAACCACCCCGAAATCCTGCCCGAAATCCTGGCCAAAATCCCCCAAAAAGCGCCCAAAATCCTGGCCAAAAACCCCAAAAAAACCACCCCGAAATCCTGCCAAAATCCTGGCCAAAATCCCCAAAAAAGCACCCGAAATCCTGGCCAAAAACCCCAAAAAAACCACCCCGAAATCCTGGCTGAAATCCCCAAAAAACCACCCCGAAATCCTGCCCGAAATCCCCAAAAAATGTCCCACAAAATGCACCCGAAATCCTGGCCGAAAACCCCAAAAAAACCACCCCGAAATCCTGGCCAAAAACCCCAAAAAAGCGCCCGAAATCCTGGCCAAAAACCCCAAAAAAAACACCCCAAAATCCTGGCCGAAATCCTGCCAGAAATCCTCAAAAAAATCTGCCACAAAATGCACCCGAAATGCTGCCCGAAATCCCCAAAAAAACCCCCCCGAAATCCTGGCCGAAATCCCCAAAAATCTGCTACAAAACCCCCCCGAAATCCTGCCTGAAATCCCCAAAAAACCACCCCGAAATCCTGGCCAAAATCCCGAAAAAAATCCCCCACAAAACGCACCCGAAATCCTGCCTGAAATCCTGGCCGAAAACCCCAAAAAAATCTGCCACAAAAGCACCCAAAATCCTGCCTGAAATCCCCCAAAACATCTCTGTACCCCAGCTCTGTACCATCAGCTGTACCCCAGGTGTGTCCAGGTGTGTCCAGGTGTGTCTCAGGCTGTCCCAGCTGTACCCAGGTGTGCCCCAGGTGTGTCCCTGGTATCTCAGGTGTGTCCTGGCTGGTCCCAGTCAGTCTCAGGTGTGTCCCAGTCAGTCCCAGCTGTACCCAGGTGTATCCCAGTCAGTCCCAGGTGTACCCAGCTGTACCCAGGTGTACCCAGGTGTGCCCCCGTGCCCCCAGGTGCTGAACATGTACGGCAAGGTGGTGACCGTGCGCCACCAGTCTGTCCCAGGTGTGTCCCAGTCAGTCCCAGCTGTACCCAGGTGTACCCAGGTGTATTCCAGGTGTGCCCCAGGTGTACCCAGGTGTACCCAGGTGTGCCCCAGGTGTACCCAGGTGTATCCCAGGTGTGCCCCAGGTGTATCCAGGCTGTCCCAGGTGTATCCTGGCTGGTCCCAGTCAGTCCCAGCTGTACCCAGGTGTACCCAGGTGTACCCAGGTGCGTCCCCGTCCCCCCAGGTGCTGAACATGTACGGCAAGGTGGTGACCGTGCGCCACCAGTCAGTCCCAGGTGTGCCCCAGGTGTACCCAGGTGTGCCCCAGCTGTACCCAGGTGTACCCAGGTGTACCCGGGTGTGCCCCAGGTGTACCCAGCTGTACCCAGGTGTGTCCCCGTGCCCCCAGGTGCTGAACATGTACGGCAAGGTGGTGACCGTGCGCCACCAGGCGGTGACGCGCAAGAAGGACAATCGCTTCGCGGTGGCGCTGGACTCGGAGCAGAACAACATCCACGTCAAGGACATCGTCAAAGTCATCGACGGCCCCCACTCCGTGCGTCTGGGGCAGATTTGGGGCATTTTGGGGAGATTTGGGGCATTTTGGGTCATTTTGGGGGAGATTTGGGGCATTTTGGGGGAGATTTGGGGGATTTGGGGGGCAGAACAACATCCACGTCAAGGACATCGTCAAAGTCATCGATGGCCCCCATTCTGTGGGTTTGGGGGACATTTGGGGCATTTTGGGGAGATTTGGGTCATTTTGGGGTGATTTGGGGCATTTTGGGGGGTTTGGGGGGGCAGAACAGCATCCACGTCAAGGACATCGTCAAAGTCATCGACGGTCCCCACTCCCTGGGTTTGGACAGATTTGGGGGAGATTCGGGGCAGATTTGGGTCATTTTGGGGTGATTTGGGTCATTTTGGGGTGATTTGGGTCATTTTGGGGTGATTTGGGGCATTTTGGGGCAGGTTTGGGTCATTTTGGGGCAGGTTGGGTCATTTTGGGGCAGGTTTGGGGGGGCAGAACAGCATCCATGTCAAGGACATCGTCAAAGTCATTGACGGCCCCCATTCTGTGGGTCTGGGGCAGATTTGGGGCATTTTGGGGCAGGTTTGGGGGGTTTGGGGCAGGTTTGGGCCCTTTGGGGGAGATTTGGGGCATTTTGGGGCAGGTTTGGGTCATTTTGGGGCAGATCTGGGGCATTTTGGGGGGCAGAACAGCATCCACGTCAAGGACATCATCAAGGTCATCGACGGCCCCCATTCCGTGGGTTTGGGGCAGATTTGGGGCATTTTGGGGCAGGTTTGGGTCATTTGGGTCTCACTCTGGTTTTGGGGAGTCTCACCCTGATTTTGCAGGGTCTCACCTGTTAATTTGGGGGGCTTCTCACCCCGATTTTGGGGCTTCTCACCCTGATTTTGGGGGTTCTCACCCCGATTTTGTCTGCACAGGGCCGCGAGGGCGAGATCCGGCACCTGTTCATTTGTGGGGGTTTCACTGAGGAATTTTGGGGATCTCACCCCGATTTTGGGGATCTCACCCTGATTTTGGGGTTCACCTGATTAATTGGGGGGTTAATTTGGGGTTCTCACCCCGATTTTGGGGGGGGTTCTCACCCCTCCCTGGCTGCGCAGGGCCGCGAGGGCGAGATCCGGCACCTGTTCATTTGTGGGGGTTTCACTGGGGAATTTTGGGGGATCTCACCCTGATTTTGGGGTTCACCTGATTAATTGGGGGGTTAATTTGGGGGTCTCACCCTGATTTTGGGTGTTCTCACCCCGATTTTGGGGCTTCTCACCCCGATTTTGGGGGTTCTCACCCCGATTTTGGCCGCGCAGGGCCGCGAGGGCGAGATCCGGCACCTGTTCATGTGTGGGGGTTTCACTGAGGAATTTTGGGGGATCTCACCCTGATTTTGGGGGTCTCACCCTGATTTTGGGGTTCACCTGATTAATTGGGGGGTTAATTTGGGGGTCTCACCCCGATTTTGGGGTTCTCACCCCGATTTTGGCCGCGCAGGGCCGTGAGGGCGAGATCCGGCACCTGTTCCGCGGCTTCGCCTTCCTGCACTGCAAGAAGCTGGTGGAGAACGGGGGCATGTTCGTGTGCAAGACGCGGCACCTGGTCCTGGCGGGGGGCTCCAAGGTCAGGCCCCCCCTCCCCGGCGCCCCCCCCCCCCAATTTTCCCCGTTTTCCCCCTTTTTCCCCCCATTCCAACGCCGCTTTCCCGCCAGCCTCGGGACGTCACCAACTTCGCCATGTGCGGCTTCGCGCCCATGTCCCCCCGCATCAGCAGCCCCATGCACCCCAGCGGGGCCGGTGAGTGCTTTGGGGAGGGGTCCTGGGGGTGCTGGGGACCCTCGGGGACCCCTCTGAGCCCCCCGTGCCCCCTCCCCAGGGCAGAGGGGCGGATTCGGGGCCGGGGGGCTGAGCCGGGGCCGCGGCCGGCGCGACAACGACCTCATCGGGCAGACGGTGCGCATCTCCCAGGGGCCCTACAAAGGTGGGTCTGGGGTCCTCCCCGAGCCCCAAAACACCCTCGGGGGCACCCAGAAACACCCTCAGGGGCTCCCCGAACCCCAAAAACCCCCTTGGGACCCTCCCTGAACCCCCAGAAACCCCCTTGGGACCCTCCCCGAGCCCCAAAACACCCTCAGGGGGGCTCCCTGAACCCCAAAACCCCCTTGGGACCCTCCCCAGAGCCCCAAAACCCCCTTGGGACCCTCCCTGAACCCCAGAAATGCCCTTGGGACCCTCCCCAAAGCTCCAAAACCCCCTCAGGGGGGCTCCCAGAAACCCCAGAAACGCCCTCGGGGGGTCCCCAAACCCCCTTGGGACCCTCCCTGAACCCCAAAACCCCCTCAGGGGGCCTCCCTGCGCCCCAAAACCCCCTCGGGGGCACCCAGAAACCCCTTTGGGACCCTCCCCAAACCCCAGAAACGCCCTTGGGACCCTCCCCGAACCCCAAAACCCCCTTGGGACCCTCCCCGAACCCCAAAACCCCCTTGGACCCTCCCCGAACCCCAGAAACCCCATTGGGACCCTCCCCAAAGCTCCAAAACCCCCTCGGGGGCTCCCTAAACCCCCTCGGGGGCTCCCCAAACCCCCTTGGGACCTCCCCGAACCCCAGAAACCCCATTGGGACCCTCCCCAAAGCTCCAAAACCCCCTCAGGGGCACCCAGAAACACCCTCGGGGGCTCCCCAAACCCCAAAACCCCCTCGGGGGCTCCCGAACCCCAGAAACCCCCTCGGGACCCTTCCCGAACCCCAGAAACGCCCTTGGGACCCTCCCCGAACCCCAGAAACGCCCTCGGGGGCTCCCCAAACCCCCTTGGGGCTCCCAGAAACCCCCTCGGGGGCTCCCCTGAGCCCCCCAATTCCCCCAGGGTACATCGGGGTGGTGAAGGACGCCACGGAGTCGACGGCGCGTGTGGAGCTGCACTCGACGTGCCAGACCATCTCTGTGGACAGGCAGAGACTGACCACAGTGTGAGTGACCCTGGGGACACCTTGGGGACACCTTGGGGACACCCTGGGGACACCCCTGGGGCTGGGGGTGGCCCCTAAAGGGGTCTCTGACACCCCTGAGAGGGTCCTGGAGCCACGCCCTGTGTCACCCTCCCTGTGTCACCTCCTTCTGTCCCCATAGAGGGTCCCAGTGCCCCGGGGGTCTCACCTGTGTCACCCCCCCTGTGTGACCCCTGTGTGACCCCTGTGTGACCCCTGTGTGACCCCTGTGTGACCCCCGTGTGACCCCGTTGTGTCCCCACAGGGGCTCGCGGCGCCCCGGGGGCCTCACCTCGGCCTACGGGAGGACCCCGATGTACGGATCCCAAACCCCCATGTACGGCTCGGGGTCCAGAACGCCCATGTACGGCTCACAGACGCCTCTGCATGATGGTGAGTGGGACATGGGACATTGGGGACATTGGGGACATCATTGGGGACATGGGACACTGGGGACATCATTGGGGACACTGGGGACATCATTGGGGACACTGGGGACATTGGGGACATCAATAGGGACAGCCCATGTACGGCTCGGGGTCCAGAACGCCCATGTACGGCTCACAGACGCCTCTGCACGATGGTGAGTGACACTGGGGACATTGGGGACATCATTGGGGACATTGGGGACATCACTGGGGACACTGGGGACAGCCCATGTACGGCTCGGGGTCCAGAACACCCATGTACGGCTCACAGACGCCTCTGCATGATGGTGAGTGGGACATGGGACATCATTGGGGACATTGGGGACACTGGGGACACTGGGGACATCAATAGGGACAGCCCATGTACGGCTCACAGACGCCCCTGCATGATGGTGAGTGACACTGGGGACATTGGGGACATCATTGGTGACACTGGGGACATTGGGGACATCATTGGGGACATTGGGGACATCAATAGGGACAGCCCATGTACGGCTCACAGACCCCCCCTGCATGATGGTGAGTGACACTGGGGACATCATTGGGGACATCATTGGGGACACTGGGGACTTCAATGGGGACATTGGGGACATCAATGGGGACAGCCCATGTACGGCTCACAGACGCCTCTGCATGATGGTGAGTGGGACATGGGGACAATGGGGACATTGGGGACATCATTGGGGACATTGGGGACACTGGGGACACTGGGGACATCATTGGGGACACTGGGGACACTGGGGACATCATTGGGGACAGCCCATATACGGCTCACAGACGCCTCTGCACGACGGTGAGTGACACTGGGGACATCATTGGGGACATCATTGGGGACATTGGGGACATCAATAGGGACAGCCCATGTACGGCTCACAGACCCCCCTGCATGATAGTGAGTGACACTGGGGACATTGGGGACATCACTGGGGACACTGGGGACATCATTGGGGACATTGGGGACATCATTGGGGACACTGGGAACACTGGGGACATCAATAGGGACAGCCCATGTACGGCTCACAGACGCCTCTGCATGATGGTGAGTGACACTGGGGACATCATTGGGGACATTGGGGACATTGGGGACATCATTGGGGACAGCCCATGTACGGCTCGGGGTCCAGAACGCCCATGTACGGCTCACAGACCCCCCTGCATGATGGTGAGTGGGACATGGGACATTGGGGACATCAATGGGGACACTGGGGACATCATTGGGGGACACTGGGGACATCACTGGGGACATCAATGGGGACAGCCCATGTACGGCTCACAGACCCCCCTGCACGATGGTGAGTGGGACATGGGGACACTGGGGACACTGGGGACACTGGGGACATCATTGGGGACACTGGGGACATCACTGGGGACACTGGGGACACTGGGGACATCACTGGGGACAGGCAGGTGACAATAATGGGGACATTGGGGACACTGGGGACATTGGGGACAGCCAGGTGACAATAATGGGGACACTGGGGACACTGGGGGCAGCCAGGTGACAATAATGGGGACATTGGGGACACTGGGGACACTGGGGACAGCCAGGTGACAATAATGGGGACACTGGGGACATTGGGGACATTGGGGACAGGCAGGTGACAATTTTGGGGACATTGGGGACACTGGGGACATCATTGGGACACTGGGGACATCAATGGGGACAGCCAGGTGACAATAATGGGGACACTGGGGACACTGGGGACATTGGGGACAGCCAGGTGACAATAATGGGGACACTGGGGACAGGCAGGTGACAATAATGGGGACACTGGGGACACTGGGGACAGCCAGGTGACAATAATGGGGACATTGGGGACATTGGGACAGGCAGGTGACAATTTCGGGGTGTCCCCCCCCCCCCCAGGGAGCCGCACCCCCCACTATGGCTCGCAGACCCCCCTGCACGACGGGAGCCGGACCCCGGCCCAGAGCGGGGCCTGGGACCCCAACAACCCCAACACGCCCAGCAGGTGAGACCCCTCCCCAAAATATCCCAAAATAACCCCAAAATAACCCAAAATATCCCCAAAATAACCCAACAACCCCAACACGCCCTCCAGGTGAGACCCCTCCTCAAAATATCCCAAAATATCCCAAAATAACCTTAAAATAACCCAACAACCCCAACACGCCCAGCAGGTGAGACCCTGCCCAAAATATCCCAAAATAACCTTAAAATAACCCAAAATATCCCCAAAATATCCCAACACACCCAGCAGGTGAGACCCTGCCCAAAATTAACCAAAATATCCCCAAAATATCCAAAATAACCCCAAAATAACCCAACAACCCCAACACACCCAGCAGGTGAGACCCTGCCCAAAATAACCCAAAATATCCCAAAATATCCCCAGAATAACCCAACAACCCCAACACGCCCTCCAGGTGAGACCGCTCCTCAAATTAACCAAAATATCCCAAAATAACCTTAAAATAACCCAACAACCCAACACGCCCAGCAGGTGAGACCCTGCCCAAAATATCCCAAAATAACCTTAAAATAACCCAAAATATCCCCAAAATATCCCCAGAATAACCCAACAACCCCAACACGCCCAGCAGGTGAGACCCCTCCTCAAATTAACCAAAATATCCCAAAATAACCCCAAAATAACCCAACAACCCCAACACGCCCAGCAGGTGAGACCCCTCCCCAAAATATCCCAAAATAACCCAAAATAACCCCAAAATAACCCAACAACCCCAACACGCCCAGCAGGTGAGACCCCTCCTCAAATTAACCAAAATATCCCAAAATAACCCCAAAATATCCCCAAAATATCCCCAAAATAACCCAACAACCCCAACACACTCTCCAGGTGAGACCCCTCCTCAAATTAACCAAAATATCCCCAAAATGTCCCCAAAATAACCCAAACTGGGGGGTCTCTCTCTCTCTGGGGCCGGGTTCCCATTTTGGGGACCCCTCCCCAAATTTTCCTCTCTCTGTCTCTGGGGCCGGGTTCCCATTTTCGGGCCCCCTCCCCAATTTCCCCCCAATCCGGGGGTCTCTTTCTCTCTCTGGGGCCGGGTTCCCATTTTTGGGGACCCCTCCCCAATTTTCCCCCCAATCCGGGGGTCTCTGTTTCTCTCTCTGGGGCCGGGTTCCCATTTCGGGGCCCCCTCCCCAATTTCCTCTCTGGGGCCGGGTTCCCATTTCGGGGCCCCCTCCCCAATTTCCTCTCTGGGGCCGGGTTCCTGTTTCCGGGGCCCCCCTCCCCACTTTCCCCCTCCCCAGGGCGGACGAGGATTTCGAGTACGGCTTCGAGGACGAGCCCACGCCGTCGCCCCAGGGCTACGGGGGCACCCCCAACCCGCAGACCCCGGGGTACCCCGACCCCGCGTCGCCCCAAGTCAGCCAGCCCTACAACCCCCAGACCCCCGGAACACCTGCCATGTGAGTGAAATTACCCAAAATCACCCGAAATTACCCCAAAATCACTCCCAAAATCCCCTTCAAAATCCCCTTCAAAATCACCCCAAAAACCCCCAAAATCACCCCAAAATCACCCCAAATCCCCCCGAGTCAGCCAGCCCTACAACCCCCAGACCCCCGGAACGCCCGCCATGTGAGTGGGGACCCCAAAATCACCCCAAAATCACCCCCAAAATCCCCTTCAAAATCACCCCAAAAATCACCCAAAAATACCCCAAAATCACCCCCAAAATCCCCTTCAAAATCCCCCCGAGTCAGCCAGCCCTACAACCCCCAGACCCCCGGAACGCCTGCCATGTGAGTGAAATTACCCAAAATCACCCGAAAATCACCCAAAATCCCCCCCCAAAATCCCCCCGAGTCAGCCAGCCCTACAACCCCCAGACCCCTGGAACACCTGCCATGTGAGTGGGGACCCCAAAATCACCCTAAATTACCCCAAAATCACCCCGAGTCAGCCAGCCCTACAACCCCAGACCCCCGGAACACCCGCCATGTGAGTGAAATCACCCAAAATCACCCTAAATTACCCCAAAATCACCCCCAAAATCCCCTTCAAAATCCCCTTCAAAATCACCCAAATCCCCCGAGTCAGCCAGCCCTACAACCCCCAGACCCCGGGCACGCCCGCCATGTGAGTGAAATCACCCAAAATCACCCCAAAATCACCCCAAAAAACCCCTGAAATCACCCCCAAAATCCCCTTCAAAATTACCCAAAATCACCCCAAAATCACCCCAAAAAACCCCCGAGTCAGCCAGCCCTACAATCCCCAGACCCCTGGAACGCCTGCCATGTGAGTGAAATTACCCAAAATCACCCGAAATTACCCCAAAATCACCCCCAAAATCCCCTTCAAAATCCCCTTCAAAATCACCCAAAATCACCCCAAAAAACCCCCAAAATCCCCTTCAAAATCACCTCAAAATCACCCAAAATCCCCCCGAGTCAGCCAGCCCTACAACCCTCAGACCCCCGGAACGCCCGCCATGTGAGTGAAATTACCCAAAATCACCCAAAATCACCCCAAAATCACCCCGAGTCAGCCAGCCCTACAACCCCAGACCCCCGGAACGCCTGCCATGTGAGTGAAATCACCCAAAATCACCCGAAATTACCCAAAATCACCCCAAAATCCCCTTCAAAATCCCTTCAAAATCACCCCAAAATCACCTTCAAAATCACCCCAAAATCCCCCCGAGTCAGCCAGCCCTACAACCCCCAGACCCCCGGAATACCTGCCATGTGAGTGAAATTACCCAAAATCACCCGAAATTACCCCAAAATCCCCCCGAGTCAGCCAGCCCTACAACCCCCAGACCCCCGGAACGCCCGCCATGTGAGTGAAATCACCCAAAATCACCCCAAATTACCTCATACAACCCCCAGACCCCTGGAACGCCCGCCATGTGAGTGAAATTACCCAAAATCACCCGAAATCACCCCAAAATCACCCCAAAATTCTCCCCAAAATCCCCCAAAACCGGCCGGGTGGGGGGGTGGGAGGGAAGGGGGCGAATGGTCCTGGGGACCCCAAAATGGGGTTTGGAGTTTGGGGGTCCCCAAAATGGGGCCTGGGGGGTGGGGGACACCAAAACCTCCCTGAGGGGGAGAAACGGCTCCTGGGGGCTCCAGGTGTGCCCAGGTGTGAGCCAGGTGTGACCTGGGTGTGCCCTGGGTGTGCCCAGGTGTGAGCCAGGTGTGCCCTGGGTGTGACCCCGGGTGTTACCCAGGTGTGCCCAGGTGTGACCCTGGGTGTGCCCTCACCTGTGCCGTTACCTGTGCCCAGGTGTGAGTCCAGGTGTGGCCCTGGGAATGCCCTGGGTGTTACCCAGGTGTGAGCCCAGGTGTGCCCTCACCTGCCCTCACCTGTGCTCAGGTGTGAGCCAGGTGTGAGTCCAGGTGTGAGCCCGGGCATGCCCTGGGTATTACCCAGGTGTGAGCCCGGGTGTGCCCTGGGTGTGCCTCACCTGTGCTCACCTGCCCCCACCTGTGCCCAGGTGTTACCCAGGTGTGCCCCAGGTGTGCCCTCACCTGTACCCAGGTGTGAGCCCTGGGTGTGTGCTCACCTGTGCCCAGGTGTGAGCCCGGGTGTAACCCAGGTGTGCCTCACCTGCGGCTCACCTGTGCTCACCTGTGCCCAGGTGTGAGTCCAGGTGTGGCCCTGGAATGCCCTGGATGTTACCCAGGTGTGAGCCCTGGGTGTGCCCCAGGTGTGCCCTCACCTGTGCCCAGGTGTGAGCCCAGGTGTGAGCCCTGGGTATGCCCTGGGTGTGACCCAGATGTGACCCAGGTGTGCCCCAGGTGTGCCCTGGGTATGCCCTGGTGTGACCCAGGTGTGCCTCACCTGTGCCCACACCTGTGCCCACCTGTGCCCTCACCTGTGCCCTCACCTGTGCCCACCTGTGCCCGCACCTGTGCCCACCTTTGCTCACCTGTCCCCAGGTACAACACGGAGCAATTCTCGCCCTACGCCGTCCCCTCCCCCCAGGGCTCCTACCAGCCAGCCCCTCCCCCCAGAGCTACCACCAGGTGGCGCCGAGCCCGGTCGGGTACCAGAACACGCACTCACCTGCGAGCTACCACCCCACGCCCTCACCTATGGCCTACCAGGTACCCAAAATACCCCAAATTCACCCCAAAATGACCCCGACCCCGAAAAACCCCGCCCAAAAAACCCCGCCCCAAAAAACCCCAAAAATCCCCACCCAAACCCCACCCAAACCCCACCCAAACCCACTCACCTGCGAGCTACCACCCACGCCCTCACCTATGGCCTACCAGGTACCCAAAATACACTGAATTCACCCCAAAATAACCCTGACCCCGAAAAACCCCGCCCCGAAAAACCCCGCCCCAAAAAACCCAAAAAACCCCACCCAAACCCCACCCAAACCCCACCCAAACCCCACAAACCCCACCCAAACCACACTCACCTGCGAGCTACCACCCCACGCCCTCACCTATGGCCTACCAGGTACCCAAAATACCCAAAATTCACCCCAAAATGACCCTGACCCCGAAAAACCCCGCCCTGAAAAACCCCGACCCAAAAAACCCCAAAAAATCCATAAACCTGCCCAGAACACGCACTCACCTGCGAGCTACCACCCCACGCCCTCACTATGGCCTACCAGGTACCCAAAATACACCGAATTCACCCCAAAATGATCCTGACCCCGAAAAACCCCGCCCCGAAAAACCCCGACCCAAAAAACCCCACCCAAACCCCACAAACCCCACCCAAACCCCGCCCAAACCCCACCCAAACCCCACCCAAACCCCACCAAACCCCCATATAGCCCCCCCAAACCCCATTGAAACCCCCCCAGACCCCCTTTAATCCCCCTAACCCTGTCCCCATTGCCCCCCAGGCCAGCCCCAGCCCCAGCCCCGTGGGTTACAGCCCCATGACCCCCCGGCGCCCCCTCCCCGGGCGGGTACAACCCCCACACGCCCGGCTCGGGCATCGAGGCGGGCGCGGGCGGGGACTGGGTGACCACGGACATCCAGGTGAAGGTCAGGGACTCGTACCTGGACAGCGCCGCCGTGGGCCAGACCGGCGTCATCCGCAGCGTCACGGTACCTGGGCAGGGTCACGGGGGGATTTGGGGGGTCACAGGGGGATTTGGGGGGTCACAAAGGGGGTTTGGGGGGGTCTGGAGGGGCTGGATCGCCATGGAGATCCAGGTGAAGGTCAGGGACTCGTACCTGGACAGCGCCGCCGTGGGCCAGACCGGCGTCATCCGCAGCGTCACGGTACCTGGGCAGGGGCCACGGGGGGATTTGGGGGGTCACAGAGGGGATTTGGGGGGTCACAAAGGGCATTTGGGGGGATTTGGGGGGGTCACAAGGGGGATTTGGGGGGTCACAGAGGGGATTTGGGGGTCACAGAGAGGGTTTGGGGGGTCTGGGTGACCACAGAGATCCAGGTGAAGGTCAGGGACTTGTACCTGAGACAGCACCAGGTATGTGGGCAGGGGTCTGGGGGGGTCACAGGGGGGCTTTGGGGGTCACAGGGGGGGTTTGGGGGGGATTAAAGGGGGTCTGGGGGCGCTGGGTGACCACGGAGATGCAGGTGAGGTCTGGGACTCGTACCTGGGACAGCACCAGGTACCTGGGGAGGGGGTTTGGGGGGATTTGGGGGGTCACAAAGGGGGTTTGGGGGGTCACAGGGGGGATTTGGGGGTCACAGGGGGGGTTTGGGGGTCACAGAGAGGGTTTGGGGGGGTCTGGGTGACCACAGAGATGCAGGTGAAGGTCAGGGACTCGTACCTGAGACAGCACCAGGTATGTGGGCAGGGGTCTGGGGGGGTCACAGGGGGGCTTTGGGGGGTCACAGAGGGGATTTGGGGGGGTCACAAAGGGGATTTGGGGGTCACAGAGGGGGTTTGGGGGCATTTTGGGTTCACAGGGGGGATTAAAGGGGGTTTGGGGGCACTGGGTGACCACGGAGATCCAGGTGAAGTCAGGGACTCGTACCTGGGACAGCACCAGGTACCTGGGGAGGGGATTTTGGGGTTTTTTTTGGAGGGATTTTGGGGGGATTTTTGGAGGATTTTCTGGGGGAATTTTGCGGGATTTTTTGGGGGTTTTCTGGCGGGATTTTGGGGATTTTTTGGGGGGGATTTTGGGGATTTTTGGGGGGGATTTTGGGGGGATTTCTGGAGGGATTTTGGGAGTTTTTTGAGGGGATTTTGGGGAGTTTTTTGGGGCATTTTGGGGGGGTTTTCTGGGGGATTTTGGGGAGGTCACAGAGGGGATTTTGGGGGGTTTTCTGGGGGATTTTCAGAAGTTTTTTGGGGGGATTTTGGGGGTTTTTTTGGGGGGTTTTCTGGGGGATTTTGGGAGGGTCACAGAGGGGATTTTGGGGGTTTTTTTTGGGGGGGATTTTGGGGGGTTTTCTGGGGCGATTTTGGGGTTTTTTTGGGGGGGATTTTTGGGGGATTTTGGCAGGTCAACAGAGGGGATTTTGGGGGTTTTTTTAGGGGGATTTAGGGGGTTTTTTTGAGGGGATTTTGGGGGGTTTTCTGGGGCGCTTTTGGGGTTTTTTTGGTGGGATTTTGGTGGGGTTTTTGTGGGTATTTTCGGGGGTCCCCAAGGCTGACCCCATCCCCGTTGCAGGGCGGGATGTGCTCGGTGTACCTGAAGGACAGCGAGAAGGTGGTCAGCGTGTCCAGCGAGCACCTGGAGCCCGTCACGCCCACCAAGAGCAACAAGGTGGGACCCCACACACACCTGGGGACCCCAAATCCCCTCGGAGCCCCCCAAATCCCCCCTAAATTCCCTTCTGAGCCCCCCAAATCCCCCCTAAATTCCCTTCTGAGCCCCCCAAATCCCCTCTAGGAGCCCCCCTAACCCCTCTGGGACCCTTCTGAACCCCCCCAAATCCCTTTTTGCCCCTCAGGTGAAGGTGATCCTGGGCGAGGACCGCGAGGCCACCGGGATCCTGCTGAGCATCGACGGCGAGGACGGCATCGTGCGCATGGACCTGGAGGAGCAGCTCAAGATCCTCAACCTGCGCTTCCTGGGCAAGCTGCTCGAGGCCTGAGCGCCCCCAGGACCCCAGACCCATTTAGCCCCTTTTTACCGCTTTTTTCGGCCCTTTTTTTCCCCCCTTTTTTTGCCCCTTCTAGCCCATTTTCTGCCCTTTTTCCCCCATTTTTTGCCCTTTTTTCACTCCTTTTTTTCCCCCCGGTTTTTGGCCCTTTTTCTGCCCCTTTTCGCTCATTTTTCGCTCCTTTATTGCCCCTTTTTCTGCCCCGTTTCTGCTCTCCCCTCGTTGCTGTTTCTGGTTTTTGGTGTTGAATAAAGAATTGGGAGCGCAGCACTTGGAGTTTTGGGGTCAATTTCGGGGGATTCGGGGCAAGTCTTGGGGCCAGTTTGGCGGGATTTGGGCTGCTTTTGGGACAAGTTTTGGGGGAGGTTTTGGGGGAAATTTGGGCTGATTTCCAGGCCCATTTTGGGGGATTTCAGGCTGGTTTCCAGGCCCATTTTCGGGCCAGTTTTTGGGGGTTTGGGGCGTGTTTCAAGGCCCATTTTGGGGCCAGTTTCAGGGGATTTGGGGATGCTTTCAGAGCCCATTTTGGGGCCAGTTTGGGGATCTTGGGGTCCATTTTGGGGCCGGTTTGGGGATTTCGGGGCCGCTCTCGGGGTCCTGACGCCGCCATTGCCCCGGCCCCGCCTCCGCTCCTTCCCGCCTTCGCGCCCCTTCCGCCAGCGCGCGCTCTGATTGGCTGCCGCGCCTCTGGCCCCGCCTCCCCCACACCCGCATTGGCCGCCGGCCGCGCCGCCATTGGCCAAACCCCTCCCCGCCCCGCCCGTCTCCCTCACCTCTCGCCTCTGATTGGCTCTCCCGTTGCCCACTCCCCGGCTCCCATTGGCCGCCGCTGCCGCGCCGGCGCGTTGCCGTACAGCAACATGGCGGCGTCCATGGCGGCCCGAGCGGTGGCCTGGGGGCTCCGGCGGGCCCGGGCCGCGACCCCCGGGACCCCCGGGACCCCCGCGCCGCCCGCCGGGCCCCGCCGCGCCCTGGGCGGCCCGCCGCGGGCTCCGACACGGCCGCGGTGCTGCGGGAGCGGCTGCGGCAGCGCCAGGTGCGGACACGGCGGGGGCGGGCGGGGCGGGCCCGGGGGGCTGCGGGACCCCCGAGAGTCACCAGGTGTGCCCGGGTGTGCCCAGGTGTGCCCGGGTGTGCCCGGGTGTGCCCAGGTGTGCCCCTGCTGTCCCCAGGTGTCCCCTCTCTCACCCGTGTGTGTCTCACCTGTCCCCAGGTGTCCAGCGCCCCCCCTCAGGACGAGGATCCCCAGTCCCGGGGGTCTCAGGGGTCCCTGCGGCTCCTGGCTCTGCGCCTGGGGGGGCTCCTGGCGGCCACCGGAGGCGCGGCCGTGCTCTACGTGTTCGGTGAGTGACACGGGGGTCACCAAAAGGTCCCCAAAATGTCCCCAGGTGTCACCAAAAGGTCCCCAAAATGTCCCCAGGTGTCACCTAAAGGGTCCCCAACGTCCCCAGGTACCACCAGTGTCCTCAAAAATGTCCCTAAAAGGGTCACCAATGTCCCCCAACATGTCCCCAAAAGGGTCCCCAAAAGGGTCCCCAAATGTCCCCAAAAGGGTCACCAATGTCCACCAAAGGGTCCCCAAAAGGGTCCCCAAGTGTCCCCAAAATGTCCCCAAATTTCACCAAAAGGGTCCCAACGTCCCCAGGTATCCCCGAAAGTGTCCCCAGGTGTCACCAAAAGTGTCACTAGTATCCCCAAAAATATCCCCCAAATGTCCCCAGGTGCCACCAGTGTCCCCAGATGTCACCGGTGTGCCCAAAAGGGTCACCAGTGTCCCCAAAGGTGTCCCCAAAAATGTCCCAAAATGATCCCAAAAGGGTCCCCAAAAATGTCACCAAATATATCCCTAAATGTCCCCAAAAGTGTCCCCAAAGGTGTCCCAAAAGTGTCCCCAATGTCCCCATCCGCCCCTGGGACACTGCAGGGACACTCATCAGTGTCCCCAGGTGTCCCCAATGTCCCCAGGTGTCCCCCAATGTCCCCCAATGTCCCCCAATGTCCCCCAGGTGTCCCCCAATGTCCCCCAACGTCCCCAATGTCCCCCAGGTGTCCCCAAAGTCCCCAATGTCCCCATTTCCCCCCCAGGCAGCAACTCCGTGGACGAGCACGGGGACAAGGTGAGGTGACAACGGGGGCAGGGGGGTGACAATCGGGGACAATCGGTGACAATCGGGGACAATTGTCCCCAGAGGGGGGTGGCAGCTCCCCGCAGGGGGGTGGGGTGGTCCTTTTGTCACTTTTGTCGCTTTTGTCGCTTTTTCGTCCGTTTTTTGTCACTTTTGTCGCTTTTTTGTCGCTTCCTGCCGCCCAGGGGCAGGGGCGGGGACATCCGGGCACATCAAAGGAGGTGGCCGAGGGTGACAATGACCCGGGAGGGGACAACAGGACGTGAGGGGCCCGGTGTCACCTCCCTGTGAATTGTCGCCGTGCCCCGGGGCTGGCCCTGTCCCCTCTGGGTCCCCTTCTGGGTCCCCTCGGTGCCACCTCAATGTCCCCACAAAATGTCCCCTCAATATCCCCCAAAAATGTCCCCTCATTGTCCCCTCAATGTCCCCGCAATGTCCCCTCCCTGTCCCCTCATTGTCCCCACAATGTCCCTTCATTGTCCCCTCAATGTCCCCCCAGTGTCCCCTCAATATCCCACAAAATGTCCCCTCCCTGTCCCCTCATTGTCCGCCCAAAATGTCCCCTCATTGTCCCCCCAATGTCCCCTCCCTGTCCCCTCATTGTCCCCTCCTTGTCCCCTCAATATCCCCCAAAAATGTCCCCTCAATGTCCCCCCATTGTCCCCCAATGTCCCCTCATTGTCCCCACAAAATGTCCCCTTAATGTCCCCTCAAAATGTCCCCCCATTGTGCCCCCAATGTCCCCTCTTTGTCCCCTCCCTGTCCCCTCCCTGTCCCCTCAATGTCCCCTCTTTGTCCCCTCCCTGTCCCCTCATTGTCCCCCAATGTCCCCCCAATGTCCCCTCATTGTCCCCTCATTGTCCCCTCAATGTCCCCACAAAATGTCCCCTCAATGTCCCTTCTCTGTCCCTTCCCTGTCCCTTCAATGTCCCCTCTCTGTCCCCCCAAAATGTCCCCTCATTGTCCCCTCAATGTCCCCTCTGTGTCCCCTTTTGGGTGCCCTCCGTGCCACCTCAATGTCCCCACAAAATGTCCCCTCAATGTCCCCTCCCTGTCCCCTCATTGTCCCACAAAATGTCCCCTTAATGTCCCCTCAAAATGTCCCCCCATTGTCCCCTCAATGTTCCCTCACTGTCCCCTCCCTGTCCCCTCATTGTCCCCCCATTGTGCCCCCAATGTCCCCTCATTGTCCCCAATGTCCCCTCCCTGTCCCCTCATTGTCCCCCAATGTCCCCCCAGTGTCCCCTCTCTGTCCCCACAGATCCCGATGAGTTTGACAATGGTGAGTGACCCTGGCAGGGGACAGGGAGGTGACGGTGGCCACCCCCAATGTCCCCTCAATGTGCCCCCAATGTCCCCCCAGTGCCACCCCCGGTGTCCCCTCAATGTCCCCCCAATGTCCCCTCAGTGCCACCCCCGGTGTCCCCTCAATGTCCCCCCAATGTCCCCCAGTGCCACCCCCGGTCCCTTTCAGGAGTGACCCAAAAGGGGATGGGGACACTGCCACCTTTGGGGGGGGTCTTTGTCCCTTTTGTCCCCTCTTGGGGGGGGGGGGGGTCCCAGTCCCCCCTGTCCCCTCTGGGTCTCCCTGTCCCCGCTTTGTCCCTTTTTTGGGGGGGGGGGTCTCTGTCCCCTCTGTCCCTTTAGCGGGTCCCTGTCCCTTTTTTGGGGGGGGGTCCCTGGGGGTCCCTGTCCCTTTTGGGTGTCCCTGTCCCTTTTTTGGGGATCCCTGTCCCTGCTGTCCTTTTCGGGGGTCCCTGTCCCTTTTTGGGGGGTTCTGGGGGGGTCCCTGTCCCCTCTGTCCCTTTTTGGGGGGGGTCCCTGGTGTCCCTGTCCCTTTTTGGGGGGTCCTTGGGGGTCCCTGTCCTTTTTGGGGGTCCCTGTCCCTGCTGTCCCTTTTTGGGGGTCCCTGTCCCTTTTTGGGGGTCCCTGTCCCCTCTGTCCCTTTTTGGGGGTCCCTTTCCCTTTTTTGGGGGTTCTGGGGGTGTCCCTGTCCCTTTTGGGGGTCCCTGTCCCTTTTTGGGGGGTCCTTGGGGGTCCCTGTCCCTTTTTGGGGGGTCCCTGTCCCCTCTGTCCCTTTTTGGGGGGGGGTCCTTGGGGGTCCCTGTCCCTTTTTGGGGGGTTCTGGGGGGGGTCCCTGTCCCTTTTGGGGGGTCCCTGGGTGTCCCTGTCCCTTTTTGGGGGGTCCCTGGGTGTCCCTGTCCCTTTTTGGGGGGTTCTGGGGGGGGGTCCCTGTCCCTTTTTTGGGGGGTCCCTGGGGGTCCCTGTCCCTTTTTGGGGGGTCCCTGGGGGTCCCTGTCCGTTTTTTGGGTGTCCCTGTCCCTTTTTGGGTGTCCCTGTCCCTTTTTGGGTGTCCCTGTCCCTTTTTGGGGGGGGTCCTTGGGGGTCCCTGTCCCTTTTTGGGGGGTCCCTGGGGGTCCCTGTCCCTTTTTGGGGGTCCCGGTGCCCCCGGGGGTCTCACGGGGGCTCCCCCAGACCCCGTTGGGATCCGGCACCTGCGCAGAACCTTCAAATACTTCAAGGACTACAGGCAGGTGAGGCTGGGGGGAAATGGGGGGTTTGGGGGGTCCTGGGGGGTCCCGGGTGGGTCTGGGGGGGTTTCAGGGGGGATCTGGGGGATCCCGGGGGTCCCCAGGGTTGGGGGTGGCCCCAGCCTGGGGAAGGGGACGAGGGTGGGGGGTCCTGGGGCGACCTCGAGTTTGGGGTCCCCGTGCCCATCTGGGGGTCCCCGTGCCCATTTTGGGGGGGCCCTGTCCCCATTTTGGGCTCCCTGTGCCCAATTTGGGGTCCCCATGCCCATTTTGGGGTCCCTGTGCCCAATTTGGGGTCCCCATGCCCATTTTGGGGTCCCTGTGCCCATTTTGGGCTCCCCGTGCCCATTTTTGGGGTCTCTATCCCCATTTTCGGGTCTCTATCCCCATTTTGGGGTCTCTATCCCATTTCTGAGTCTCTATCCCCATTTTTGGGGTCCCTATCCCCATTTTGGGGTCCCCGTGCCCATTTTGGGGTCTCTATCCCCATTTTGGGTGTCCCTGTCCCCATTTTGGAGTCCCTATCCCCATTTCTGGGGTCCCTGTGCCCATTTTTGGGGTCCCTGTCCCCATTTTGGGGTCCCCATCCCCATTTTTGAGGTCCCTATCCCCATTTTGGTGTCCCCATCCCCATTTCTGGGGTCCCCATCCCCATTTTTGGGGTCTCTATCCCCATTTTGGGCTCCCCGTGCCCATTTTTGGGGTCCCTGTCCCCATTTTGGGGTCCCTATCCCCATTTTGGGCTCCCTGTGCCCATTTTGGGGGTCCCCGTGCCCATTTTGGGCTCCCTATCCCCATTTTGGGGTCCCTATCCCCATTTTGGGGTCCCTATCCCCATTTTTGGGGTCTCTCTCCCCATTTTTGGCGTCCCTGTCCCCATTTTTGGGGTCCCTATCCCCATTTTTGGGGTCCCCGTGCCCATTTTTGGGGTCTCTATCCCCATTTTGGGGTCTCTCTCCCCATTTTTGGGGTCCCCGTGCCCATTTTTGGGTCTCTGTCCCCATTTTTGAGGTCCCTCTCCCCATTTTTGGGGTCCCCGTGCCCATTTTTGGGGTCTCTCTCCCCATTTTTGGGGTCTCTCTCCCCATTTTTGGGGTCCCCGTGCCCCCCAGATGATCATCGAGCCCACCAGCCCCAAGCTGCTGCCGGACCCTCTGCGGGAGCCCTACTACCAACCGCCCTACACGCTGGTGATCGAGCTCACGGGGGTCCTGCTGCACCCGAGTGGTCGGTGAGGGACCCCAAAAACCCCAAAAACCCCGAAAAACACCCCAAAAATACCAACATCCCAAAAATCCCCCAAAAAACCTAAACGACCCCAAAAAACCACCCCAAAAACCCCCAAAAACATCACAGAGATCACGGGGGTCCTGCTGCACCCTGAGTGGTCGGTGACGGACCCCAAAACCCCAAAAACCCCAAAAAACACCCAAAAATCCCAAAATCCCAAAAAAACTAACCCCCGCCTCAAAAAACACCCCGAAACCAGCCCAAAAACCCCCAAAAACATCACAGAGCTCACGGGGGTCCTGCTGCACCCGAGTGGTCGGTGAGGGACCCCAAAAACCCCAAAAAACACCCCCAAAAATACCCCCAAACCCAAAAATCCCCAAAATCCCCCAAAAAAACCCTTAATGTCCTCAAAAAACACCCCAAAACCAGCCCAAAAACATCACAGAGCTCACGGGGGTCCTGCTGCACCCCGAGTGGTCGGTGAGGGACCCAAAACCCCAAAAACCCCAAAAAACACCCCAAAATACCCCCAAAATACCAAAATCCCAAAAACCCCTTAATGTCCCCAAAAACCACCCTAAAACCAGCCCAAAAACCCCCAAAAACGTCACAGAGCTCACGGGGGTCCTGCTGCACCCCGAGTGGTCGGTGAGGGACCCAAAAACCCCAAAAAACACCCCAAAAATACCAAAAATACCCCAAAACCCAAAATCCCCAAAACCTAATTCCCGCCTCAAACAACAGCCTAAAAACAGCCCAAAAAACATCACAGAACTCACGGGGTCCTGCTGCACCCCGAGTGGTCGGTGAGGGACCCCAAAAAACCCCAAAAACCCCAAAAAACACCCCAAAAATACCCCCAAAACCCAAAAATCCCCAAAAAACCTAATTCCCACCTCAAAAACCAGCCTAAAAACAGCCCAAAACCCCAGAAACATCACAGAGCTCACGGGGGTCCTGCTGCACCCCGAGTGGTCGGTGAGGGACCCCAAAAAACCCCAAAAAACACCCCAAAAATACCCCCAAAACCCAAAAATCCCAAAAAAACTAACCCCCGCCTCAAAAAACACCCCAAAACCAGCCCAAAACCCCCAAAAACATCACAGAGGTCACGGGGGTCCTGCTGCACCCGACGAGTGGTCGGTGAGGGACCCAAAAACCCCAAAAAACACCCCAAAAATCCCAAAATCCAAAAATCCCCAAAATCCCAAAAAAGAGCTAAGCGACCCAAAAAAACACCCTAAACCCAGCCCAAAAACCCAAAAATCTCCAAATCCCAAAAAAACCTTAACTCCCCCCAAAAAACACCCTAAAACCCCTCCAAAAACCCCAAAACCCTGAAACCCAAACCCCCAAAATCCCCCAAAACCACCAAAAACTCAAAATCCCCAAAATGCCAAAACCTCGGAAATGCCCAAAACCCCAAAATTGGCCCTTTTTGGGGTGGTTTTGGGGCCATTTTTGAGGTGGTTTTGGGGCCATTTTTGGGGTGGTTTTGGGCCATTTTTGGGGTGGTTTTGGGGCCATTTTGGGGTGGTTTTGGGGCCCTTTTCGGGGTGTTTTTGGGGCCATTTCAGGGCCGTTTTTGGGGCCATTTTGTGCCTTTTGAGCCATTTTCCAGCCTCTCAAAACCCCTCAGATCTCCTTGATTTCCCCCCAAAGAAAAGACCCCCAGACCCCAATCCCAGGCCCCCAAAACCGCCCGAATTTGCCCCAAAACCGCCCGAATTTGCCCCCAAATCACCGGAATTTGCCCCAAAATCGCCGGAATTTGCCCAAAATCACCGGAATTTGCCCAAAACCGCCGGAATTTGCCCCAAACGCAGCTGGTGACGGGCTGGAGGTTCAAGAAGCGCCCGGGCATCGAGCACCTCCTGCAGCAGCTGGCGCCGCTCTACGAGATCGTGGTGTTCACCTCCGAGACCGGCATGGTGAGGGATTTGGGGTGAATTCGGGGGGATTTGGGGCTTTTTACAGCGGGGCTCGGGTGCTCAGGGATGGCCCAAAATGTCTGGGAAAAAATCGGCCCAAAATCGGCTCAAAATTCCTGAAAAAACAGAACAAAATTGGCCCAAAATCAGCCCAAAATCAGCTCAAAATTCCTGAAAAAACAGAACAAAACAAGCTCAAAATTCCCGAAAAACGCAACAAAAACAGCCCAAAATCCTGAAAAAACCCCCCCAAAAACAGAACAAAATCAGCCAAAATCAGCCCAAAATTCCTGAAAAAACAGAACAAAATTGGCCCAAAATCAGCCCAAAATCAGCTCAAAATTCCTGAAAAACAGAACAAAATTGGCCCAAAATCAGCCCAAAATCAGCTCAAAATTCCTGAAAAAACAGAACAAATTGGCCCAAAATCAGCCCAAAATCAGCTCAAAATTCCTGAAAAAACAGAACAAAATCGGCCCAAAATCAGCCCAAAATCCACCCAAAAAACACAACAAAATCAGCCCAAAATGCCCCGAAAAAACACAACAAAAACAGCCCAAAATCCCCGAAAAAACCACCCCAAAATCAGCCCAAAATCAGCCCAAAATTCCTGAAAAAACAGAACAAAATCAGCTCAAAATCCACCCAAAAAAACACAACAAAATCAGCTCAAATTCCCGAAAAAACGCAACAAAATCGGCCCAAAATCAGCCCAAAATTCCTGAAAAAAACAGAACTAACAAGCTCAAAATTCCCGAAAAACACAACAAAATCGGCCCAAAATCAGCCCAAAATTCCTGAAAAACAGAACAAAATCAGCTCAAAATTCCCAAAAAAACACAACAAAATCGGCCCAAAATCAGCCCAAATTCCTGAAAAAACAAACAAAACAAGCTCCAAATTCCCGAAAAAACACAACAAAATCAACTCAAAATCAGCCCAGAAAACAGAGCAAAATCAGCCAAAATCAGCCCAAAATTCCTGAAAAATCAGCCCAAAACAAGCTCAAAATTCCCGAAAAAACGCAACAAAAGCAGCTCAAATCCCCGAAAAAACCACCCCAAAAACACAACAAAACCAACCAAAATGCCCCGAAAAAACAGAACAAAACCAGCCCAAAATGCCCCCAAAAAACCACCCCAAAATCAGCCAAAATTCCTGAAAAAACACAACAAAATCAACTCAAAATCAGCCCAAAAAACACAGAACAAAATCAGCCCAAAATCCCCCCAAAAAAACCACCCCAAAATCAGCCCAAAATGCCCGAAAAAAACACAACAAAATCAGCTCAAAATGCCCCCAAAAAACTCCTCCCCATCTGCATTTTGGGGCAGTTTGGAGGATTTTTGGGGGTTATTTTAGGATTATTTTAGGATTATTTTGGGGTGTGTTTTTGGGAAGGATTTAGGCTAAGTCAAACTCCTCCCCGGCCGCATTTTGGGGCCAGTTTGGGATTTTTTGGGGAGGCTGCGGGAAGGATTGGGGATCCCATTGTGGAGGGACCCAAAACCCCAGAAATGACCCAAAACCCCCAGAAATGACCCCAAAACCCCCAGAAATGACCCCAAAACCCCGTAAATGACCCAAAAACCCCAGAAATGACCCCAAACTCCAGAAATGACCCAAAACCCGTAAATGACCCAAAAACCCCGGAAATGACCCAAAAACCCAGAAATGACCCAAAAACCCCAGAAATGACCCCAAAACCCCAGAAATGACCCAAAAACCCGGAAATTACCCCAAACCCCCAGAAATGACCAAAAACCCCAGAAATTACCCCAAAACCGCCAGAAATGACCCCAAAACCCCGTAAATGACCCAAAACCCCGTAAATGACCCAAAAACCTGGAAATGACCCCAAAACCCCAGAAATGACCCAAAACCCCAGAAATGACCCAAAAACCCCCGGAAATGACCCAAAACCCCCAGAAATGACCCAAAAACCCCGAAATGACCCAAAAACCCCGGAAATGACCCCAAAACCCCGGAAATGACCCCAAAAACCCCAGAAATGACCCAAAAACCCCAGAAATGACCCAAAACCCCAGAAATGACCCCAAAACCCCGGAAATGACCTAAAAACCCCGGAAACAACCCCAAAACCCTGGAAATGACCCAAAAACCCCGGAAATGACCCCAAAACCCCGCAGACGGCGTTCCCGCTGATCGACAGCATCGACCCGCACGGCTTCGTCTCCTACCGGCTCTTCCGCGACGCCACGCGCTACATGACGGGCAGCACGTCAAGGTGGGCCCGCTTTGGGGCGAAAAACACGGGGTTTGGGCAAAAACTGCAGATCTGGGGTGAAAAACACGGGGTTTGGGCAAAAACTGCAGGTCTGGGGTGAAAAACACGGGGTTTGGGCAAAAACTGCAGATCTGGGGTGAAAAACACGGGGTTTGGGCAAAAACTGCAGAGTTTGGGGTGAAAAACACGGGGTTTGGGTAAAAAACCGCAGGTCTGGGTGAAAAACACGGGGTTTGGGCAAAAATCACAGATTTGGGGTGAAAAACACGGGGTTGGGTGAAAACCTCAGAGTTTGGTGAAAAACACGGGGTTTGGGCAAAAACTGCAGAGTTTGGGTGAAAAACACGGGGTTTGGGTAAAAATCACAGATCTGCGGCGAAAAACATGGGGTTTGGCAAAAACCGCAGGTCTGGGGTGAAAAACACAGGGTTTGGGCAAAAATCACAGATTTGGGTGAAAAACACGGGGTTTGGGTAAAAACCGCAGAGTTTGGGTGAAAAACACGGGGTTTGGGCAAAAATCACAGATTTGGGGTGAAAAACACGGGGTTTGGGCAAAAACCGCAGAGTTTGGGTGAAAAACACGGGGTTTGGGCAAAAATCACAGATTTGGGGTGAAAACACGGGGTTTGGGCAAAAACCGCAGAGTTTGGGTGAAAAACACGGGGTTGGGTAAAAACTGCAGAGTTTGGGTGAAAAACACGGGGTTTGGCAAAAATCACAGATCTGGGGTGAAAAACACGGGGTTTGGGTAAAAACCGCAGGTCTGGGGTGAAAAACACGGGTTTGGGCAAAAACTGCAAATCTGGGGCGAAAAACACGGGGTTTGGGCAAAATCACAGATTTGGGGCGAAAATCACGGGGTTTGGGCAAAAACTGCAAATCTGGGGCGAAAAACATGGGGTTTGGGTAAAAATCACAGAGTTTGGGTGAAAAACACGGGTTTGGGCAAAAACCACAGAGTTTGGGTGAAAACCCCGGGTTTTGGGGTGAAATCCCAGATTTTGGGGTGAAAGTCGCAGATTTAAGGTGAAAATCCCGATTGGGGGTGAAAGTCCCAGATTGGGGGTGAAAATCCCGATTTTGGCTGAAAATCCCACATGTGGGGTGAAAATCCCAGATTTGGGGCGAAAATCCCAGATTTTGGTGTGAAAATCCCCAATTTGGGGTGAAAGTCGCAGATTTAAGGTGAAAATCCCCGATTTGGGGCGAAAATCCCAGATTTGGGGCGAAAATCCCCAATTTTGGTGTGTAAATCCCGATTTTGGGGTAAAAATCCCCGATTTTGGGGCGAAAACCCCCGATTTTGGTGCGAAAACCCCCGGTTTTGTGTCCGTCCAGGACATCTCGTGCCTGAACCGGGACCCGGCGCGCGTGGGTCGTGGTCGATTGGCGCCGGGACTCGTTCCGGCTGCAGCCGCACAACGGCCTGGCCCTGCCGCGCTGGGACGGCGCCTCCGAGGACAGGGCCCTCTTCGACCTGGCTGCCTTCCTCAAGAGTGGGTGAAACCGACCCAAAAATGCCCTGAAATGACCCAAAAATGCCTTTAAACCCATCCCGAATTAACCCAAACTCAGCCAAACCAGCCCAAACCCCAACGGCTCCGAGGACCGCGCCCTCTTCGACCTGGCTGCCTTCCTCAAGAGTGGGTGAAATGACCCAAAATGACCCAAAAATGCCCTAAAAATGCCTTTAAATCTGCCCTGAATTAACCAGAATGCACCAAACCCACCCCAAACCCACCAAACCCCAACGGCTCCGAGGATCCGCGCGCTCTTCGACCTGGCTGCTTTCCTCAAGAGTGGGTGAAAATGACCCAAAATGACCCAAAATGACCCAAAAATGCCTTTAAAACCTGCCCCAAATTAACCTAAATCCACCCCAAATTAACCCAAACCCAGCCCAAATTAACCAAATTCACCCAAACCCCAATGGCTCCGAGGACCGGGCCCTCTTCGACCTGGCCGCCTTCCTCAAGAGTGGGTGAAACCGACCAAAATGACCCAAAATCCACCCCAAATTAACCCAAACCCAGCCCAAATTAACCCAAACCCACCCAAACCCCAACGGCTCCGAGGACCGGGCCCTCTTCGACTGGCTGCTTTCCTCAAGAGTGGGTGAAACGTCCCAAAAATGCCCCGAAATGACCCAAAAATGCCTTTAAACCCAGCCCAAATTAACCCAATCCCACCCCGAATTAACCCAAACCCACCCAAATTCACCCAAACCCCAACGGCTCCAAGGACCGCGCGCTCTTCGACCTGGCTGCCTTCCTCAAGAGTGGGTGAAACCGACCCAAAATAACCCAAAATCCACCCCAAATTAACCAAACCCAGCCCAAATTAACCCAAACCCACCAAACCCCAATGGCTCCGAGGACCGCGCCCTCTTCTACCTGGCTGCTTTCCTCAAGAGTGGGTGAAACCGACCCAAAAATGACCCAAAAACTCCCGTAAACCCACCCCAAATTAACCCAAACTCACCCAAACCCCAACGGCTCCAAGGACCGGGCGCTCTTTGACCTGGCTGCCTTCCTCAAGAGTGGGTGAAACGTCCCAAAAATGACCTGAAATGACCCAAAAATGCCTTTAAACCCAGCCCGAATTAACCCAAACCCACCCAAACCCCTACGGCTCCGAGGACCGCGCCCTCTTCGACCTGGCTGCTTTCTCAAGAGTGGGTGAAATGTCCAAAAATGCCCTGAAATAACCAAAAATAACCCAAAAATGCCTTTAAACCCACCCCAAATTCACCCAAACCCAGCCCAATTAACCCAAATCCCAGCGGCTCCGAGGGACCGCGCGCTCTTCGACCTGGCTGCTTTCCTCAAGAGTGGGTGAAATGACCCAAAAATGACCAAAATGACCCAAAAACTCCCGTAAACCCACCCCAAATTCACCCAAACCCAGCCCGAATTAACCCAAATCCAGCGGCTCCGAGGACCGCGCGCTCTTCGACCTGGCTGCTTTCCTCAAGAGTGGGTGAAACGTCCCAAAAATGCCCTGAAATGACCCAAAAATGCCCTGAAATAACCCAAAAACTCCTTTAAACCCAGCCCGAATTAACCCAAACTCACCCCAAATTCACCCAAACCCACCCCAAATTAACCCAAACCCAACGCCTCCGAGGACCGGGCGCTCTTTGACCTGGCTGCCTTCCTCAAGAGTGGGTGAAACGACCCAAAATGACCCAAAATGACCCAAAAATGCCTTTAAACCCACCCTGAATTAACCCAAACCCAGCCCGAATTAACCCAAATCCCAACGGCTCCGAGGACCGCGCGCTCTTCGACCTGGCTGCTTTCCTCAAGAGTGGGTGAAACGTCCAAAAATGCCCTGAAATGACCCAAAAATGCCTCTAAACCCAGCCCAAATTAACCCAAATTAACCCAAACCCAGCCCGAATTAACCCAAACCCACCCAAACCCCAACGGCCCCAAGGACCGCGCGCTCTTTGACCTGGCTGCCTTCCTCAAGAGTGGGTGAAATGACCCAAAATAACCCAAAATGACCCAAAAATGCCTTTAAACCCATCCCGAATTCACCCAAACCCACCCAAACTCACCCAAACCCCAACGGCTCCGAGGACCGCGCGCTCTTCGACCTGGCTGCTTTCCTCAAGAGTGGGTGAAACTGCCCCCAAAAATGCCCTGAAATGACCCAAAAACGCCTTTAAACCCACCCCAAATTAACCCAAAATCCACCCAAATTAACCCAAACCCACCCAAACCCACCCCAAACTAACCCAGATTCACCCAAATTAACCCAAATCCCAATGGCTCCGAGGACCGCACCCTCTTCGACCCGGCCGCCTTCCTCAAGAGTGGGTGAAATGTCCCAAAATAACCCAAAAAATGCTTTAAACCTGCCCAAATTAACCCAAACCCACCCCAAATTAACCCAAACCCACCCCAAATTAACCCAAACCCACCCAAACCCACCCCAAATTAACCCAGAATTCACCCAAACCCACCCAAAACCCACCCAGAACCCACCCAAAACCCACCCAAACCCACCCAAAATCCACCCCAAATCCCTGAATCCCACCCAAACCCAGATCCGCCCGGTTTTGCCCGAAATCGCCGGGTTTCAAGCCCAAATTCCGCCCGCAGCCATCGCCCTCAGCGGGGTCGAGGACGTGCGCTCGGTGCTGCAGAATTATTCCCACGAGGACGATCCCCTGGCGGCCTTCTGAGGCGCAGGACACGCCTCGAGGAGGTGAGGGCACACCTGGGCACACCTGGGCACACCTGGGAGGGCATGGGGACACACCTGGGCACACCTGGGCATCCCCTGGCAGCCTTCCTGAGGCGCAGGACACGCCTCGAGGAGGTGAGGGGGCAAAAACACACCTGGGCACACCTGGGCAGGGTTGGGCACACACCTGGGCATCCCCTGGCGGCCTTCCTGAGGCGCAGGACACGCCTCGAGGAGGTGAGGGCACACCTGGGGGCACCTGGGCACACCCAAAAACACACCTGGGGCACCTGGGCACACCTGGGCACACCTGGGAGGGCATGGGGACACACCTGGCACCCAAAAACACACCTGGGCACACCTGGCGGCCTTCCAGAGACACAGGACACACCTGGAGCAGGTGTGGGCACACCTGGCACACACCTGGGCTCTCACCTGTGTCCCCTGCAGGAGGAGCAGCAGCGCCTGGCGAGCTGGCAGGGTTGGGCACACACCTGGGGGTTACCTGTGTCTCACCTGTCCCTCACCTGTCCCTCACCTGTCCCTCACCTGTCTCTCACCTGTCCCTCACCTGTCCCTCACCTGTCTCTCACCTGTCCCTCACCTGTCCCTCACTGTCTCTCACCTGTCCCTCACCTGTCCCTCACCTGTCCCTCACCTGTCTCTCACCTGTCCCTCACCTGTCCCTCACCTGTCTCTCACCTGTCCCTCACCTGTCCCTCACCTGTCTCTCACCTGTCTCTCACCTGTCCCTCACCTGTCCCTCACCTGTCCGTCCCCCACAGGAGGAGCAGCAGCGCCTGGCCGATGCTGGCAGGGGTTGGGCACACCTGGGGGTATCTGGGGGTTACCTGGGCACACCTGGGCACACACCTGTCCCTCACCTGTCCCTCACCTGTCTCTCCCCTGTCTCTCACCTGTCCCTCACCTGTCCGTCCCCCACAGGAGGAGCAGCAGCGCCTGGCCGAGCTGGCAGGGGTTGGGCACACCTGGGGCACACCTGGGGTTACCTGGGCACACACCTGTCCTCACCTGTCCCTCACCTGTCCCCCCCCCACAGGAGGAGCAGCAGCGCCTGGCCGAGCTGGCAGGGGTTGGGCACACCTGGGCACACCTGGGGGTTACCTGTGGGTTACCTGTCTCTCACCTGTCCCTCACCTGTCCCTCACCTGTCCCTCACCTGTCCCTCACCTGCAGGAGGAGCAGCAGCGCCTGGCCGAGCTGGCAGGGGTTGGGCACACACCTGGGGCACACCTGGGGCACACCTGGGGGTTACCTGGGCACACACCTGTCCCTCACCTGTCCCCCCCCCCGCAGGAGGAGCAGCAGCGCCTGGCCGAGCTGGCAGGGGTTGGGCACACCTGGGGGTATCTGGGGGTTACCTGGGCACACCTGGGCACACACCTGTCCCTCACCTGTCCCTCACCTGTCCCCCCCCGCAGGAGGAGCAGCAGCGCCTGGCCGAGCTGGCAGGGGTTGGGCACACACCTGGGGGTATCTGGGGGTTACCTGGCACACACCTGTCCTTCACCTGTCCCTCACCTGTCCCTCACCTGTCCCTCACCTGTCCCTCACCTGCAGGAGGAGCAGCAGCGCCTGGCCGAGCTGGCCCAGGGCAAGAAAGCGCCCGGGGCCTTCCTGGGCTCCCTCGCCGGGCGCCTCTGGCCGCGCTCCAAGCAGCAGTGACGTCACCGGCGGCGCCATCGATGACGTCATCGCACCGCGACCTCGTCACCCGCGGGGGGGGGGGGAGGGGGAGGGGCCGCGGAATTCCCGCCCCTCCCCCCCTCCCCTCCCCACCCCGAATTCCCGCGCGGGGGGAGGGGAATGGGGGAGGGGCCCGGGGGGGGGTCCCGGCCCCGTTTTGGGGCGAATAAAGGCGGAAATGGAGCTCCGGGGGTGCCCTGGTGGATTTGGGGTGAAACCCCGCGGGGTTGGGAGGTTTGGGGGCGAATTCCCCGTTTTGGGGCAAAATCCCCCATTTTGGGGCAAATTCCCCGTTTTGGGGCAAAATCCCCCATTTTGGGGCAAATTCCCCGTTTTGGGGCAAAATCCCGCGGTTTTGGGGGCGAATTCCCCATTTTGGGGCAAAATCCCACGGTTTTGGGGGTGAATTCCCCGTTTTGGGGGCGAATTCCCCGTTTTGGGGTGAATTCCCCGTTTTGGGGCAAAATCCCCATTTTGGGGCAAAATCCCCCATTTTGGGGGTGAATTCCCCCGTTTTGGGGCCGAATTCCCGTTTTGGGGCAAAATCCCACAGTTTTGGGAGCTTTTGGGGCGGAATTCCGCTTTTTTTGGGGAGGGTTTGCAGCCGAGTTCCCATTTTTGGGGCTGAATCCCATTTTTGAGGAGGTTTTGGGTCCAAACCCCGCGGTTTTGGGGTCGAATCTCCTTTTTGGGGAGGTTTTGGGGCTGAATCGGCTTTTTGGGACAAATCCCCCTTTTTGGGGCAGATTTGGGCCTAATTCCCCTTTTTTGGGTCCCAATCTCCTTTTTTAGGTCCCAATCTCCCTTTTTGGGTTTGAATCTCCTTTTTTGGGTCCCAATCTCCCTTTTTTGGGTTTGAATCTCCCTTTTTTGGGTCCCAATCTCCTTTTTTAGGTCCCAATCTCCCTTTTTGGGTTTGAATCTCCCTTTTTTGGGTCCCAATCTCCCTTTTTTGGGTCCCAATCTCCTTTTTTGGGTCCCAATCTCCCTTTTTTGGGTCTGAATCTCCTTTTTTGGGTCCCAATCTCCCTTTTTTGGGTCCCAATCTCCTTTTTTGGGTCCAAATCTCCCTTTTTGGGTCCCAATCTCCTTTTTTAGGTCCCCAATCTCCTTTTTTAGGTCCCAATCTCCTTTTTTGGGTCCCAATCTCCTTTTTTAGGTCCCAATCTCCTTTTTTGGGTCCCAATCTCCCTTTTTTGGGTTTGAATCTCCTTTTTTAGGTCCCAATCTCCTTTTTTGGATCCCAATCTCCTTTTTTGGGTTTGAATCTCCCTTTTTTGGGTCCCAATCTCCTTTTTGGGTCTGAATCTCCTTTTTGGGTCCCAATCTCCCTTTTTTAGGTCCCAATCTCCTTTTTTGGGTCCCAATCTCCTTTTTTGGGTCCCAATCTCCCTTTTTTGGGTTTGAATCTCCCTTTTTTGGGTCTGAATCTCCTTTTTTGGGTCCCAATCTCCTTTTTTGGGTCCCAATCTCCTTTTTTGGGTCCAAATCTCCCTTTTTGGGTCCCAATCTCCTTTTTTAGGTCCCAATCTCCTTTTTTGGGTCCCAATCTCCTTTTTTGGGTTTGAATCTCCCTTTTTTGGGTGTGAATTCCTTTTTTGGGTCCCAATCTCCCTTTTTTGGGTGTGAATCTCCTTTTTTGGGTCCCAATCTCCCTTTTTTGGGTCCCAATCTCCTTTTTTGGGTCCCAATCTCCCTTTTTTGGGTCTGAATCTCCCTTTTTTGGGTCCCAATCTCCCTTTTTTGGGTCCCAATCTCCTTTTTTGGGTCCCAATCTCCTTTTTTGGGTCCCAATCTCCTTTTTTGGGTCCCAATCTCCCTTTTTCAGGTCCCAATCTCCTTTTTTAGGTCCCAATCTCCTTTTTTGGGTTTGAATCTCCCTTTTTTGGGTCCCAATCTCCCTTTTTTGGGTCCCAATCTCCTTTTTTGGGTCCCAATCTCCCTTTTTTGGGTTTGAATCTCCTTTTTTGGGTCCCAATCTCCCTTTTTGGGTTTGAATCTCCCCTTTTTTGGTCCAATCTCCCTTTTTTGGGTTTGAATCTCCTTTTTTAGGTCCCAATCTCCTTTTTTAGGTCCCAATCTCCCTTTTTTGGGTCCCAATCTCCCTTTTTTGGGTCCCAATCTCCCTTTTTTGGGTCTGAATCTCCCTTTTTTAGGTCCCAATCTCCTTTTTTGGGTCCCAATCTCCTTTTTGGGTCTGAATCTCCCTTTTTTAGGTCCCAATCTCCTTTTTTGGGTCCAAATCTCCTTTTTGGGTCCCAATCTCCCTTTTTGGGTCCCAATCTCCTTTTTTGGGTCCAAATCTCCCTTTTTTGGGTCCCAATCTCCTTTTTTGGGTCCCAATCTCCCTTTTTGGGTTTGAATCTCCCTTTTTTGGGTCTCAATCTCCCTTTTTTGGGTTTGAATCTCCCTTTTTTGGGTCCAAATCTCCTTTTTTGGGTCCCAATCTCCCTTTTTGGGTCCCAATCTCCCTTTTTGGGTCCAAATCTCCCTTTTTTAGGTCCCAATCTCCCTTTTTTGGGTCCCAATCTCCTTTTTGGGTCCAATCTCCCTTTTTTAGGTCTCAATCTCCTTTTTGGGTCCCAATCTCCCTTTTTTGGGTCCCAATCTCCTTTTTTTGGGTCCCAATCTCCCTTTTTTAGGTCTCAATCTCCTTTTTTGGGTCCCAATCTCCCTTTTTTGGGTCCCAATCTCCCTTTTTTAGGTCCAATCTCCTTTTTTAGGTCCCAATCTCCCTTTTTGGGTCCCAATCTCCCTTTTTTGTGTTCAATCTCCTTTTTTGGGTCCCAATCTCCTTTTTGGGTCCCAATCTCCTTTTTTGGGTCCCAATCTCCTTTTTTAGGTCCCAATCTCCTTTTTTGGGTCCCAATCTCCTTTTTTGGGTCCCAATCTCCCTTTTTTGGGTCTGAATCTCCATTTTTGGGTCCCAATCTCCCTTTTTGGGTCCCAATCTCCTTTTTTGGGTCCCAATCTCCTTTTTTAGGTCCCAATCTCCTTTTTTAGGTCCGAATCTCCTTTTTTGGAGTTGGGGGCGTGGCTCTGCCGCGGTGGGCGGGGCGGTGGGCGGGGCCTTGCCCCATTCAAATGGGTCTGGGGGCGGCGCGCGGCTCAGACCCGGCCGAGCCCCGGCCCCGCGGGACCCCCATGGCGCCCCTCCCCCTCCTGCCCTTCCTCCTCCTCCTCCTCCTCCTCGGCCCCGCCCCGGTGAGGGGGGGGGGAATTGGGGGGGGGGGGCCGGGGGGGATTTTGGGGGCGATTTTGGGGTTTCTGGGGGGATTTTGGGGTTTCTGGGGGGATTTGGGGATCTTGGGGCAATTTTGGGGTCCTGGGGGCAATTTTAGGGTTTCTGGGGGGATTTTGGGGGTCTTGGGGGGATTTTGGGGGTCCGGGGGGGATTTTGGGGGTCCTGGGGCAATTTTGGGGTTTCTGGGGTGATTTTGGGGATCTTGGGCAATTTTGGGGTTTCTGGGGGTAATTTTGGGGGTCCTGGGTGGGGATTTTGGGGGTCTTGGGGTGATTTTGGGGGTCTTGGGAGGGAGATTTTGGGGTTTCTGGGGGATTTTGGGGATCTGGGGGCAATTTTGGGGTTTCTTGGGGCAATTTTGGGGGTCCTGGGGGGATTTTGGGGGTCCCGGGTGGGGATTTTGGGGTCTTGGGGGGATTTTGGGGTTTCTGAGGGGATTTTGGGGATCTTGGGGCAATTTTGGGGGTCCTGGGGCAATTTTGGGGTTTCTGGGGGATTTTGGGGGCAATTTTGGGGGTCTTGGGGGGATTTTGGGGGCAATTTTGGGGGTCCGGGGGGGATTTTGGGGGTCTGGGGCAATTTTGGGGGTCCTGGGGGGATTTTGGGGATCTGGGGGCAATTTTGGGGTTTCTTGGGGTAATTTTGGGGTCATGGGGGGATTTTGGGGTCATGGGGCAATTTTGGGGTTTCTGGAGGTGATTTTGGGGGTCTTGGGAGGGAGATTTTGGGGTTTCTGGGGGGATTTTGGGGTTTCTGGGGGCAATTTTTGGGTCCTGGGGGTAATTTTGGGGGTCTTGAGGGATTTTGGGGGTCTTGGGGGGGAGATTTTGGCATCCTGGGGGCGATTTTGGGGTAATTTGGGGGCGTCGGGGTAATTTTGGGGCACTTTGGGCTAATTTTGGACTCTCGGGGTAATTTGGACTCTTGGGGGTGATTTTGGGGTCTCGGGGTGGATTTTGGGGTCTCGGGGGGTGATTTTGGGGGCCCTCGGGTGGATTTTTGGGTCTCTTTGGGGTAAATTTGGGGCTCTTTGTGGTAATTTGGGGGGTTTTGGGGGTCCTGGGTGTAATTTTGGTGTAATTTGGGGGGTTTTGGGGTAATTTCGGGGCTCTTTGGGGTGATTTTGGGGTAATTTCGGGGGTGATTTTGGGTTAATTTTGGGGTGATTTTGGTGTAATTTTGGGTTAATTTCGGGGGGTGATTTTGGGGTATTTTTGGGTTGATTTTGGGTTAATTTCGGGGGTGATTTTGGGTTAATTTCGGGGGTGATTTTGGGTTAATTTCGGGGGTGATTTTGGGGTAATTTCGGGGGTGATTTTTGTGTAATTTTGGGTTAATTTCGGGTGTGATTTTGGGGTAATTTCAGGTTAATTTCGGGTTAATTTTGGGGTAATTTCGGGGTGATTTTGGTGTAATTTTGGTAATTTCGGGGGTGATTTTGGGTTAATTTCGGGTGTGATTTTGGGTTAATTTCGGTGTAATTTCGGGTTGATTTCGGGTTAATTTTGGGGTAATTTCGGGGGTGATTTTTGGCTAATTTCGGGGTGATTTTGGGGTAATTTTAGGATAATTTCGGGTTAATTTTGGGGTAATTTCGGGGTAATTTCGGGGGTGATTTTGGGGTGATTTTTGCCTAATTTCGGATTAATTTCGGGGGTGATTTTGGGGTAATTTTAGGATAATTTTGGTGTAATTTCGGCTTGATTTTGGGTTGATTTCGGGGGTGATTTTGGGTTAATTTCGGGTTAATTTCGGGGGTTATTTTGGTGTAATTTCGGGTTAATTTCGGGGGTGATTTCGGGGTAATTTCGGGGTGATTTTGGGGGTGATTTTGGTGTAATTTCGGCGGTAATTTCGGGGGTGATTTTGGGTAATTTCGGGTTAATTTTGGGTTGATTCGGGGGTGATTTTGGGGGTAATTTTAGGATAATTTTGGTGTAATTTCGGGGTGATTTTTGGCTAATTTCGGGTTTTTTCGGGTTTAATTTCGGGGTTTCCAGGGCCGCCCCTCGGGGGTCCTGGAGCTGCGCTGTGCTCTCGGCGCGGGGGGGGTCCCGGTGTAATTTTGGGTTAATTTGGGTTAATTTGGGGTTAATTTGGGTTAATTTTGGGGGTTTCAGGGCCGCCCCTTGGGGGTGCTGGAGCTGCGCGTGCTCTCGGCGCGCGGGGGTCCCGGGTGTAATTTTGGGGTGATTTTGGGTTAATTTGGGTTAATTTCGGTTAATTTTGGGGTGATTTTTGGGTAATTTCGGGGTAATTTCGGGTTGATTTTGGGTTAATTTTGGGCTGATTTTGGGGGTTTCCAGGGCCGCCCCTTGGGGGTCCTGGAGCTGCGCGTGCTCTCGGCGCGGGGGGGGTCCCGGGTGTAATTTTGGGTTGATTTTGGGTTAATTTGGGTAATTTTGTGTTAATTTCGGGGTTTCCAGGGCCGCCCCTCGGGGGTCCTGGAGCTGCGCGTGCTCTCGGCGCGGGGGGGTCCCGGGTGTAATTTTGGGTTAATTTTGGGTTAATTTGTGTTAATTTCGGGGTTTCCAGGGCCGCCCCTTGGGGGTCCTGGAGCTGCGCGTGCTCTCGGCGCGGGGGGGTCCCGGGGGTCCCTGCGGGGCCCCGCCCCCCCCCCTCGTGCCGCTCCAGTTCCGGCTGTGCCTGCGCCCCCCCGGGGGGCGGGGCTGCGGCCTGGGGGTCGCGCAGAGCCCCCCCGGGCCCCCCCCCGCGCCCGGAGCCCCCCGGATGCTGCGGCTGCCGCTGGCCTTCCCCTGGCCGGTGAGACCCCGCCCCTAATTGGGAAACCCCGCCCCAAATGGGGGAGACCCCGCCCCGAAATGGGGGAGACCCCGCCCCAAAATGGGGAAACCCCGCCCCGAAATGGAGGAGACCCCGCCCCAAAATGGGGGAGACCCCGCCCCAAATTGGGGAGAGCCCGCCCCAACATGGGGGAGACCCCGCCCCAAATGGGGAAACCCCGCCCCAAAATGGGGGAGACCCCGCCCCGAAATGGGGAAACCCCGCCCCAAAATGGGGAAACCCCGCCCCGAATGGGGGAGAGCCCGCCCCGAAATGGGAGACCCCTCCCCAAAATGGGAGACCCCTCCCCAAAAATTCTAGAGCCCCCCTCTAATGGGAGACCCCTCCCAAAATTCCAGACCCCTCCCCAAATGGGAGACCCCGCCCAAAATCCCGGACCCCTCCCCAAAATTCCAGACCCCTCCGCAAATAGGAGACCCCTCCCCAAAATACCGGGTCCATCCCTAAATGCGAGACCCTCCCTCAAACCCGAGACCCTCCCCAAAATCCGAGACCCCCCCTCAAACCTGAGGCCCCCCCCCAAAATCCGAGACCCCTCCCCAAATTCTCGCCCCCCCCCCAGGCAGCGTCTCGCTCGTGGTCGAGTCCTGGCGGCTGGAGGAGAGCGGAGCCCCCGGTGAGGGGGGCTTGGAGGGGATTTGGGGTCTCGAAGGGAAATTTGGGGTCCTGGAGGCGAAATTTGGGGTTTGGGGTGGAAATTTCGGGGTCTTGGGGAAGGGGAAATTTGGGGTCTTGGAGGCGAAATTTGGGGTCTTAGTGGGAAATTTGGGGTCTTGGGGGAAAGTTTGGGGTTTTGGGGTGGAAATTTCGGGGTCTTGGGGGTGGAAATTTCGGGGTCTTGGGGAGGGGTGGAAATTTGGGGGTCTTGGGGAGAGAAATTTGGGTTCGGGAAAGGAAATTTGGGGACAAACCCGGGGGTTTTGGGCAGGGAACAAACGGAGATTTTGGGGGGTTTTGGGGTGAACAAACGGAGATTTTGGGGGGTTTTGGGGTGAATTTGGGCCTGGGGGTCCCGGGGGGTTCTGGGGGGGTCCGGGGGGGTCCGGGCCGCTCTGACCCCGCCCCTTTTCCCCCCATTTTCCCCCCTTTTCCCCCCGTTCCAGGGCCCCCCCTGCGCCTCGTGGCCCGGGCGGTGTCGAGGCCGCGCCTGAGCCCGGGGGGGCCCTGGCGGGGGGGGGCGGGGGGGGGGCTGCGCTTCGGGGCGCGCCTGCGCTGCCCCTCCCCCCACCCCCGCCCCGCCCCCCGGGGCTGCGCCCCCCCCCCGCGGCTGCTGAGGGACCCCGTGAGTGACCCCCCCCCCTCCCCAAAAATGGCCCGAATCCACCCAAAAATGACCCGAAACACCCCAAAAATGGCCCGAAATCCACCCAAAAATGACCCGAAACACCCCCAAAAATGGCCCGAAATCCACCCAAAAATGACCCGAAACCCCCCCAAAAATGACCCGAAAAACCCCCAAAAATGACCCGAACCCCCCCCCCAAATATAACCCGAACCCCCCCAAAAATGGCCCGAAAAACCCCCAAAAATGACCCGAAACCCACCCAAAAATGACCCGAAACACCCCCAAAAATGACCCGAAAACCCCCCCAAAAATGACCGAAATCCCCCCCAAATATAACCCGAAACCCCCCAAAAATCACCCGAAAAACCCCCAAAAAATGACCCCAAAAATCCCCCAAAAATCACCCGAACTCCCCCAAAAAACGATCCGAACCACCCCAAAAAATAACCCGAAATCCCCCAAAAAATGACCCGAAACACCCGCAAAACATGACCCCAAATCCCCCCAAAAATGACCCGAAACCCCCCAAAAAAATGACCCGAAACCCCCCAAAAATGACCGAAACCCCCCCAAAAAAGGACCCCAAACCCCCCAAAAAATAACCCGAAATCCCTCCAAAAAATGACCCGAAACCCCCCCAAAAATGACCCGAACCCCCCCAAAAATGACCCGAGAAACCCCCCCAAAAATGACCCGAAACCGCCCCCAAAAATGACCCGAAAACCCCCAAAAATACCCCGAAACCCCCCAAAAATGACCCCAAATCCCCCCAAAAATAACCCGAAATCCCCCAAAAATGACCCGAAACCCCCCCCAAAAAATAACCCGAAACCCCCCCAAAAAATGACCCGACACCCCCCAAAAATCACCCGAAAAACCCCCAAAAATGACCCGAAAAACCCCCAAATATAACCCGAAACCCCCCCAAAAAAAATAACCCAAAACCCCCCCAGAAAATGACCCCAAACGCCCCCAAAAATGACCCGAACCCCCCCAAAAATGACCCGACCCCCCCCCTTTATCCCCTCAGGGCGGTGTCGGGGGGGTCCCTGCGCCCCCCCCAGCCCCTGCGGCGCCTGCGCGGTGAGTGCGGACCCCCCCCCCCCCCCCCCAAAACCGGGACCCCCCCCCGTTGCCCCCCCCCGGCCCCGGTAACGGCGCTGTCCCCGCAGGGCCCCGGCAGCGGCTGCGAGATCCCGGCGGCACCGGCGGCGGCACCGGCGGCGACCCCCGGAGCTCCGGCCCCGCCCGAGCCCCTCCCGGGGGTCCCGGAGCCCCTCCGGGGGTCCCGGGGGTCCCAGAGCCCCTCCGGGGGTCCCGGAGCCTCTCCTGGGTATCCCGAAAGCCCCGGAGCCCCTCCCCGGTGTCCCGAAAGCCCCGGAGCCCCTCCCGAGGGTCCAGAGCCTCTCCCGGGGGTCTCCGATGCATCCCGGGGGTCCCGGGGGTCCCAGAGCCCCTCCCGGTGGTCCCAGAGCATCTCCCGGGGGTCCCGGGGGTCCCTGGTGCCATCCCGGAGCCCCTCATGGGGGGTCCCAGCCCATGTCCCGAGGGTCCCGGAGCCCCTTGTGGGGGTCCCGGGGGTCCCTGGTGCCCTCCCAGGGGTCCCAGAGCCCCTCCCGGGGGTCCCGGTGGTCCCAGAGCCCCTCCCGGGGTCCCCAATGCCATCCAGGGGGTCCCGAAGCCCCTCCCGAGGGTCCCGAGGGTCCCGGAGCCCCTCCCAGGGGTCCAGAGCCCCTCCCGGTGGTCCCAGCCCATCTCCCGAGGGTCCCGGTGGTCCCGGAGCCCCTCATGGGGGTCCCAGCCCATATCCCGGTGGTCCCGAAGCCCCTCCCAGGGGTCTCAGGGGTCCCAGAGCCCCTCCCGGGGGTCCCCAATGCCCTCCCGGTGGTCCCGGGGGTCCCTGGTGCCATCCCGGAGCCCCTCGTGGGGTCCCAGAGCCCCTCCCGGTGGTCCCGAAGCCCCTCCCGAGGGTCCCGGAGCCCCTCCCGGCGGTCCCAGCCAATCTCCCGGTGGTCCCAGCCCATCCCCCGGTGGTCCCGGGGGTCCCGGGGGTCCCGGGGTCCCGTTCCCGCTGCCGGAGGTGCCGCCCTCCCCCTGCGCCCTCGGGCCGTGCTTCAACGGCGGCGCCTGCGCCCCCGACCCCGGGACCGCCCCCGGGACCCCCCCCGGGTACAGCTGCCGGTGCCCGCCCGGGTTCCGCGGCTCCAACTGCGAGCGCCGGGCGGATCGCTGCGAGCCCAGCTACTGCCTCAATGGTGAGAAATGGGCCAAAATCCTCTAAATTACCCCCAAAACACCCCTAAAACTGCCGGGCGGATCGCTGCGAGCCCAGCTACTGCCTCAATGGTGAGAAATGGGCCAAAAATGGGCTAAAAATACCCAAAATTACCCAAAAACACCCCCTAAAACTGCCGGGCGGATCGCTGCGAGCCCAGCTACTGCTTGAATGGTGAGAAACAGCCCCAAAATGGCCAAAAATACCCTAAAATACCCCAAAAACACCCCCTAAAACCTGCTACTGCCTGAACGGTGAGAACGGCCAAAAATGGCCCAAAAACACCCCAAAACCCCCAAAAATACCCAAAAACACCCCCTAAAACTGCCGGGCGGGTCGCTGCGAGCCAGCTACTGCTTGAACGGTGAGAAATGGGCCAAAATCCTCTAAATTACCCCCAAAAACACCCCCTAAAACTGCCGGGCGGGTCGCTGCGAGCCCAGCTACTGCTTGAACGGTGAGAAATGGCCCAAAACCACCCAAAATTACCCCAAAAAAAACCCCTAAAACTGCTGGCGGGTCGGTGCGAGCCCAGCTACTGCTTGAACGGTGAGAAATGGGCAAAAAATGGGCTAAAAATACCCAAAAACACCCCAAAAACACCCCAAAACCCCCCAAAAACACCCCCTAAACCCTGCTACTGCCTCAACGGTGAGAAACGGCCAAAAATACCCTAAAATACCCCAAAACCCCCCCTAAAACTGCCGGGCGGATCGCTGCGAGCCCAGCTACTGCCTCAATGGTGAGAAACCCCCTAAAAACACCCAAAATGGCCCAAAAATACCCCAAAAACCTCCCCTAAAAATGCCGGGCGGATCGCTGCGAGCCCAGCTACTGCTTGAATGGTGAGAAACGGCCAAAAATGGCCAAAATGAACAAAAACCCCCCAAAACACCCCCTAAACCCCGCTACTGCCTCAACCGTGAGAAACGGCCCCAAAATGGGCCAAAAATACCCTAAAATACCCCAAAAACACCCCCTAAAACTGCCGGGCGGGTCGCTGTGAGCCCAGCTACTGCTTGAATGGTGAGAAATGGCCCAAAATGGGCCAAAACCGGCCCAAAATATCCCCCCAAAAATCCCCACTACTGTTTGGATGGCGAGAGACTTAAAAAGCCGCAAAAAATCCCCCAAAAAATCCCCCCAAAAAAACCCAAAAAACAAAGAAACAAAGAAAAACCACCCAAAAAACCTGCCTGGAAACCCCGAGATTGATCCCCGACCCCTCTTCCTCTCCTCCCTTTCACCTCTTTTTTTTCCCCCATTTTTCCCCCCCATTTTTTTTAAATTTTCCCCCCAATTTTCTCATATATTTCCCCCATTTTCCTCATTTCCCCCCATTTTTTCTTATATTTTCCCATTTTTAAATTTTCCCCCCCATTTTCCTCATTTCCCCCCCCCCATTCTTCCACCATTTTTCTCATTATTTTTTCCCCCATTTCTCTTTATTTCCCCCCCCATTTTCTCATATATTTTCCCCATTTTTTTAATTTTTCCCCCCCATTTTTCTCATTTTTTTCCTCATTTTTTCTCATATTTTTCCCCATTTTTTTAAATTTTTCCCCCCATTTTTCTCATATATTTCCCCCCATTTTTTCTCATATTTTCCCTCCATTTTCCTCATTTCCCCCCCCATTTTTTTCTCATATTTCTTCCCCATTTTTCTCAAATTTCCCTCCCCCATTTTTCTCATTTTCCCTCCCAATTTTTCTCATTTTTTCCCCCCATTTTCCTCATATATTTTTCCCCCCATTTCTCCTTTATTCCCCCCCCATTTTTCTCATTTTTTTCCCCATTTCCCCCCCATTTTCCCCCATTTTCTCATTATTTGCCCCCCATTTTCCTCATTATACCTCCCCATTTTTTAATTTTTCCCCATTTTCCTCATTTTTACCTCTATTTTTCTCATTATTTTTTTCCCATTTTTCTCATATTTTTCCCCCCATTTTCCTCATTTTCCCCCCCATTTTTCCCCCAGTTTTCTCATTTCCCCCCACCCCATTTTTCACCCATTTTTCTCATTTTCACCTCTATTTTTCTCTTCTTTTTCCCCCCATTTTTCTCATTATTTTTCCCCCCATTTTCCTCATTTTCACCTCTATTTTTCTCTTTATTTTTTCCCCTATTTTTCTCATTTTTCTCATATATCTCCCCCCCATTTTACCCCCATTTCCCCCCCCATTTTTCTCATTTTTTCCCCATTTTCCTCATTCCCCCCGCCCCCAATTTTTCTCATATTTTCCCCCCCCATTTTCCTCATTTCCCCCCCCCCCATTTTTCACCATTTTTCTCATTATTTTTTCCCCCATTTCTCCTTTATTTCCCCCCCATTTTTCTCATATATTTTCCCCATTTTTTTAAATTTTTCCCCCCCATTTTCCTCATTTTGCCTCCCAATTTTTCTCTTTTTTTCCCCCATTTTCCTCATTTTCAGCTCTATTTTTCTCACCTTTTTTTTCCCCATTTTTCCCCCCAATTTTTCTCATATTTTCCCCCCATTTTTTCTCATATTTTTCCCCATTTTTTTAATTTCCCCCCCCCAATTTTCTCATATTTTCCCCTCCATTTTCCTCATTTCCCCCCATTTTTTCTCATATTTTTCCCCCATTTTCCTCATTTTCACCTCTATTTTTCTCTTTTTTTCCCCATTTTTCTCATTTTTCTCATATATTTCCCCCCATTTTCCTCATTTCCCCCCCCATTTTTTCTCATATTTTTCCCCATTTTTCTCAATTTTTCCCCCCATTTTCCCTCCCAATTTTTCTCATTTTTCCCCCCATTTCCTTTATTTCCCCCCCATTTTTCTCTTTTTTTTTCTCATTTTTCTCATATATTTTCCCCATTTTTTTTAATTTTTCCCCCTAATTTTTCTCATATATTTTCCCCATTTTTTTTAATTTTTCCCCCATTTTTCTCATATATTTTCCCCATTTTTTAATTTTTCCCCCCATTTTTCTCATATTTTTTCCCAATTTTTCTCATATTTTCCCCCCCATTTCCCCCCCTCCTTTCCCCCTCAGGCGGCCTGTGCCGGGACGCGCAGGGCCTGGCCCCGCTGTGCCGCTGCCCTCCGGGCTTCTCGGGCCGCCGCTGCCAGCACAACGCGGACGACTGCAGCCCGAACCCGTGCGCGCACGGCGGCACCTGCCAGGACGGCGCCAACGCCTTCACCTGCACCTGCACGCTGGGCTTCGCGGGCCCGCGCTGCCGCCGCCGCCACGGCGCCTGCGCGCCCAACCCCTGCGCGCACGGCGGCACGTGCTTCACGCACTTCTCGGGCCCCGTCTGCGCATGCGCGCGCGGCTTCATGGGCGAGCGCTGCCAGGAGCGCGCGCCGGGGGCCGCGGCCCCGCCCCCTCCGCCTGGCCCCGCCCCCGGAGCGGGCGCGGGGCGGCCCCGGGGCGCGGCGCCGCTGGCGCTGTGCGCGCTCCCGCTGCTGCTGCTCGCGCCCGGCGTGGGGCTGGCCGTGGCCAGGAGGCGGCGGGGCAGCGGGTGAGGGGGGTTTGGGGGGGATTTGGGGTGATTTGGAGGGGTTCGGGGTGAGTTTGGGGGGGTTTGGGGCAGTTTGGGGTGATTTTGGGGGGGTTTGGGGCAGTTTGGGGTGACTTTGGGGGGCTTTGGGGAACTTTGGGGTGATTTGGGGAGAGGGTTGGGGGTGATTTTAGGGGGTTTAGGGCAGTTTGGGGGGGTTTGGGGTGGTTTTGGGGGGGTTCGGGTGGTTTTGGGGGGTTTGGGGCAGTTTCGGGGGTTTTAAGGGGTTTGGGGTAATTTGGGGGGTTTCAGGCAGTTTTGGAGGTTTTAAGGGTTTGGGGTGATTTTAGGGGGTTTTGGGGCAGTTTGGGGCGGTTTGCGGTGATTTTGGGGCAGTTTGGGGTTCAGGGTTTTGGGGCAGTTCTGGGGGATTTTAGGGTCTCTCAGTGAGTTCCAAGAGGATTTGGGGGTTCCTGGGGGGTCCCGATGGGTCCCATTTGGGGAATTTTTGGGGGGTCCCAGGTTGGATTTGGGGAATTTTTGGGGGGTCCCAGGTTGGATTTGGGGGATTTTTTGGGGGGTCCCATTTGGGGCTTTCTGGGGGGTCTCACTGTGGGGTTTTGGCCCCAGGACCCCGGCGGACGCGGGGGGGACCCCCGGGCTGAGCCCCCCTGGGCCGGAGCGGCGGCCACAGAGACCCTCGGCCACCAGGGTGAGACCCCGGGACCCCAAAATCCACCCAGGAACCCCAAAATAACCCCCGGGACCCCAAAATAACCCCGGGACCCCCAAATTCCCCCAGAAACCCCAAAATAACCCCCGGGACCCCAAAATCCCCACCCGGGACCCCCAAAATGACCCCCGGGACCCCAAAATAACCCCAGGAACCCCAAAATCCCCACCCGGGACCCCCAAATCCCACCCGGGACCCCAAAATCCACCCAGAACCCCAAAATAACCCCGGGACCCCAAAATCCCCACCCAGGACCCCAAATTCCCCCCAGAAACCCCAAAATAACCCCAGGACCCCAAAATAACCCCCAGAAAACCCCAAAATCCCCACCCAGGACCCCAAAATCCCCTCAGAAACCCCAAAATCCCCCCCAGAAACCCAAAATTGCCCCCAGAAACCCCAAAATAACCCCCAGAAAACCCCAAAATCCCCACCCAGAAACCCCAAAATTCCCCCCTGAACCCCAAAATAACCCCCGGGACCCCAAAATCACGCCCAGGACCCCAAAAATCCCCCAAATCCCCCCCTGGACCCCCCCCTTCACCGCTCTCTTCCCCCCTCAGGTGTGACCTCAGCTGCGCCCCCAAATCCCGGCAATAAAAGGCAAATTTTGGTGGTTTTGGAATTTTTTTGTTTGTGTTTATTTGGGTTTTTTTGGGGTATTTGGGGGTTTGGGTTTTGTTTTTTTTTTCTTTTTATTTTTGGGGTTTTTTTGATTTTTGGTTTTTTTTGGGGTTTTTTTTTGGTTTTTTTTGGTTGGTTTTTTTGTGGTTTTTTTTAATTTTGCATTTTCGGGTTGTTTTTTTTGTGTTTTTGGGGTTTATTTTTGGGTCAGAGCTGCAGGACCTTGGCCACAAAGAGCAGCAGGACTTGGCCAGTTCCAGGGGTTTTTTGTGGTTTTTTGGGGTTTTTTTGGGTTTTTTTGGGGGGTTTTTGTGGTTTTTTTGAAATTTTGCATTTTTGGCTTTTCTTTTTTGTGTTTTTGGGGTTTTTTTTTGGTCAGAGCTGCAGGAACTCGGCACGAGGAGCAGCAGGACCTTGGCCAGGTCCGGGATTTTTTTAGGGTTTTTTTTTGTGGTTTTTTTTTGGTTTTTTGGGTTTTTTTGGGGTTTTTTGTGGGTTTTTTTAAATTTTGCATTTTGGGGTTGTTTTTTCGCATTTTTGGGGTTTTTTCGGGTCAGAGCTGCAGGAACTCGGCCACAAAGAGCAGCAGGACCTTGGCCAGGTCCGGGGGTTTTTTTTGGGGTTTTTTTTTCGCTTTTTTGGGGTTTTTTGTGGTTTTTTTTAATTTTACATTTTCGGGTTGTTTTTTTTTTCGCGTTTTTGGGGTTTTTTTGGGGTCAGAGCTGCAGGAACTCGGCCACGAAGAGCAGCAGGACCTTGGCCAGGTCGTGCACGGTCGGGGGGTGCAGATTGTCCTCGGTGTCCCCAAGGGTGTGCCAGACCCGCGGGAACGGCGTCGGGATCACGTGGAGCACCGGCACACACCTGGGGACAATGGGGACACATTGGGGGGATTGGGGACACATTGGGGACACTGGGACAATGGGGGACATTGGGGACACATTGGGGACACATTGGGGACACATTGGGGACATTGGGACACCTGGGGACAATGGGGACAATGGGGACATTGGGGGGACAATGGGGACATTGGGGACACAATAGGGACACCTGGGGACAATGGGGACAATGGGGACACATTGGGGACACCTGGGGACAATGGGGACACATTGGGGACCATGGGGACAATGGGGACATTGGGGACACTGGGGGGATTGGGGACAATGGGGACAATGGGGGCAATGGGGGGACATTGGGGACACTGAGGGACAATGGGGGACATTGGGGACACTGGGGACATCAGGGGGACATTGGGGACATTGGGGACATTTGGGGGACATTGGGGGACACTGAGGGACATTTGGGGCCACCGGGGCACACCGAGGAGCCCGGGGACAGGGAGGTGACACCGGGTTGACACTTGGGGACACTCGGTGACACTTGGGGACGTCACCTCGCCGCAGGAAGGGAACGTGGTCGTCCTCGACGGGGCCCGGGGCCGGCGCCAAGGCGGAAAAACGGCGGCGGCGGCGACTGCAGGAGCCCCAGGCGGCGCAAACGCTGCTCTGAGGGGACAGTGGGGACATTGGGGACATTGGGGACAATGCGGGGACACTGGGGGATTGGGGGGATTGGGGACGTTAGGGGGATTGGGGGCAATGGGGGGATTGGGGACAATGGGACAATGCAGGGACATTGGGGACAATGGGGACAATGGGGGGATTGGGGGGATTGGGGACAATGGGGGCAATGGGGGGACATTGGGGGATTGGGGACACTGAGGGGATTGGGGGCAATGGGGACATTGGGGGGATTGGGGACAATGGGGACAATGGGGGGATTGGGGACAATGGGGGGATTGGGGACATCGGGGGGATTGAGGGCATTGGGGACATTGGGGCATTGGGGACATTAGGGCATTGGGGACAATGGGGGGATTGGGGGGACATTGAGGGGATTTGGGACATTGGGGACATTGGGAGGACATTGGGGGACACTGGGGGGACATTGGGGGGATTTGGGACATTGGGGGACATTGGGGGCCATTGGGGACATCAGGGGGACATTGGGGACATCACAGGGACATCGGGGCCATCCCATGTCACTGTTCCCAGTCCCCACCCTTTCCCATTGTCCCCACCCCTCCACTGTGTCCCAAATGCCCCCCCAATGTCCCCAATGTGCCCCGTGTCCCCAATGTCCCCAATCCCCCCCAGTGTCCCCAATCCCCCCAATGTCCCCAATGTCCCCATTGTCCCCCCGTGTCCCCACTGTCCCCTCACCGATGCCGTGCAGGCGCAGGAACCAGCGTGGCTCTGGGGGAAGTGGCTGTGGATGGCGGGGCTGGGGGCACCCAGCAGGTCCAGCAGCACCAGCAGGCTCTGGGGACACAGGGGACACGTGGGGACACCGTGGGGACACCGTGGGACACAGGGGACAGCATGGGGACAGGGACACCATAGGACACACAGGGGACACCATGGGGACAGGGCTGGGGGCACCCAGCAGGTCCAGCAGCACCAGCAGGCTCTGGGGACACACAGGGGACACCATGGGGACACGGGGATGGACACCATGGGGACAGGGACACAGATGGGACATGGGGACACACAGGGGACAGCACAGGGGACACAGGGGACACACAGGGGACAGCACGGGGACAGGGCTGGGGGCGCCCAGCAGGTCCAGCAGCACCAGCAGGCTCTGGGGACAGCGTGGGGACACCGTGGGACACAGGGATGGACACACAGGGGACAGGGACAGAGGGACGGACACAGGGACAGGGGACAGGGCTGGGGGCACCCAGCAGGTCCAGCAGCACCAGCAGGCTCTGGGGACACCGTGGGACACCGTGGGGACACCGTGGGACACACAGGGGACAGGGACACAGATGGGACACACAGGGGACACCGTGGGGACAGCATGGGGACACAGGGATGGATACAGGGGACACTGTGGGGACAGAGACACAGGAATGCACACAGGGGACACACAGGGGACAGGAACACAGATGGGACATGGAGACACACAGGGGACACCATGGGGACAGCACAGGGACACAGGGCTGGACACAGGGACACACAGGGGACACCATGGGGACAGCACGGGGACACCATGGGGACACAGGGCTGGACACAGGGACACCATGGGACACCATGGGACAGCACGGGGACACGGGACGGACACAGGGACACACAGGGGACACCATGGGGACAGCGTGGGGACAGGGACACGGGGACGGACACAGGGGACATGCAGGGGACACCATGGGGACAGCACGGGACAGTATGGGGACGGACACGGGGACACAGGGATGGACACATGGACACGGATGTGTGGGCACAGGGACAGCGTCCCCTGCATGGCACTGACCATGGCGGTGACCTCTGACCCCGCGGGGTGGCCCCTGGCCGCCATTGTCCCCGCCAGGTGCCACGCCCCGTACAGGGAGTGTCCCCAGGTGTGTCCCCAGCTGTGTCCCCAGGTGTGTCCCTGTGTCCCTGTCCCCAGGTGTGTCCCTGTGTCCCTGTGTCCCTGTCCCCAGGTGTGTCCCCAGGTGTGTCCCAGGTGTGTCCCTGTGTGTCCCTGTGACCCCTGACCCCGGCACTGACCATGGGCGGTGACCTCTGACCCCGCGGGGTGACCCCTGGCCGCCATTGTCCCCGCCAGGTGCCGCGCCCCATACAGGGAGTGTCCCCAGGTGTGTCCCCAGGTGTGTCCCCAGGTGTGTCCCAGGTGTGTCCCTGTGTCCCTGTGCCCAGGTGTGTCCCCAGGTGTGTCCCCAGGTGCGTCCCCAGGTGCGTCCCCGTGCCCCCTGACCCCAGCACTGACCATGGCGGTGACCTCTGACCCCGCGGGGTGACTCCTGGCCGCCATTGTCCCCGCCAGGTGCCGCGCCCCGTACAGGGAGTGTCCCAGGTGTGTCCCTGTCCCCAGGTGTGTCTCTGTGTCCCTGTGTGTCCCCTGTGTGCCCCCTGACCCCGGCACTGACCATGGCGGTGACCTCTGACCCCGCGGGGTGGCCCCTGGCCGCCATTGTCCCCGCCAGGTGCCGCGCCCCGTACAGGGAGTGTCCCCAGGTGTGTCCCCAGGTGTGTCCCTGTCCCTGTGTGTCCCCGTGCCCCCTGACCCCGGCACTGACCATGGCGGTGACCTCTGACCCCGCGGGGTGGCCCCTGGCCGCCATTGTCCCCGCCAGGTGCCGCGCCCCGTACAGGGAGTCGCTCTCGCTCCAGGTGCCGAACGCCTCCTCCCCGTCCAGGAACAGCAACTGCAGCGTCACGGGCGGGTCCTGGGGACACACCTGAGTCACACCTGGCCTGGCACACCTGGGGCACACCTGGGGACACACACCTGGGCACACCTGGGCACACCTGGGGCACACCTGGGGACACACCTGGGGACACCTGGGGGACACCTGGGACACACCTGCGTCACACCTGGCCTGGCACACCTGGGGACACACCTGGGGCACACACACCTGGGGCACACACACCTGGGGACACACCTGGGGACACACCTGGGGACACACCTGGGGCACACCTGGGGCACACACACCTGGCACACCTGAGTCACACCTTGGGACACCTGGGGCACACCTGGCCTGGCACACACACCTGGGGCACACACCTGGGCACACACACCTGGGTCACACCTGGCCTGGCACACCTGGGGACACCTGGGGCACACCTGGGCACACACACCTGGGGCACACACACCTGGGGCACACCTGTGTCACACCTGGGGCACACCTGGGCACACACCTGGGGCACACCTGGCCTGGCACACCTGGGCACACCTGGGGACACACACCCTGGGAACACACCTGGGGACACACCTGGGGCACACCTGGCCTGGCACACCTGGGGCACACCTGTGTCACACCTGGGCACACACCTGCGTCACACCTGGGGCACACCCTGCGTCACACCTGGCCTGGCACACCTGGGCGCACACACCTGGGCACACACACTGGGGCACACCTGGCCTGGCACACCTGGGCACACACACCTGGGGCACACCTGGCCTGGCACACACACCTGGGGCACACACACCTGGCCTGGCACACCTGGGGCACACCTGGCCTGGCACACACACCTGGCCTGGCACACCTGGCCTGGCACCACACACCTGGGGCACACACACGTGGTCTGGCACACACACCTGCCTGACACACACACCTGGCCTGACACACCTGGGTCACACCCGGCACACCTGTGTCACACACCTGCCACACCCCAGGTGACACCCAGGTGTTCTGAGGTGACACCCACCTGTCCCCAGGTGTCCCCACCTGTCCCCAGGTGTGCTCACCTGTCCCCACCTGTCCCTGTCCCCACCCATCCCAGGTGTCCCCACCCATCCCCAGGTGTCCCCACCCATCCCCAGGTGTGCTCACCCATTCCCAGGTGCCCTGCCCGCCCCCAGGTGTGCTCACCTGTCCCCACCCATCCCAGGTGCCCCACCCATCCCCAGGTGTGCTCACCTATCCCCACCCACCCACCCCCAGGTGCCCCGCCCATCCCCAGGTGTCCCCACCTGTCCCTGTCCCCACCCGTCCCCAGGTGCCCCGCCCACCCCCAGGTGCCCCGCCCACCCCAGGTGTGCTCACCTGTCCCTGTCCCCACCCACCCCCAGGTGCCCCGCCCACCCCCAGGTGCCCCGCCCACCCCCAGGTGTCCCCACCTGTCCCTGTCCCCACCCGTCCCCAGGTGCCCCGCCCACCCCCAGGTGCCCCGCCCACCCCCAGGTGTGCTCACCTGTCCCTCCCTGCTGCTCAGGTGCCCGTCCAGGGCCGACGCCAGCTCCAGCAGGAGCGCGCAGGGCACGGCGGCGTCGGTGGCGCCCACGAAGGGCTCAGGTGAGCCCAGCCCAGGTGAGCCCGGCCCAGGTGAGCCCGGCCCAGGTGAGAGCACCTTGGTGTCGTAGTGACAGGCCAGGGCCAGGCGCCGCGCGGCGCCCGCGGAGCCGCCGTGGCCACCACGCTGCTGAAGGTCACCTGCCCGCGGGGCGTGGCCGCCACAAAGGTGTCCAGCTCCAGGTGCCAGCGGGCGCGGAGGGAGCGCAGGTGGGACAGGATGTGCTGGGGACAGGTGGGGACAGGTGGGGACAGGTGGGGACAGGTGGGACAGGTGGGGACAGGTGGGGACAGGTGGGAAAGGTGAGGGACAGGTGGGGACAGGTGGGACAAGTGAGGGACAGGTGGGGACAGGTGGGACAGGATGTGCTGGGGACAGGTGGGACAGGTGAGGGGGACAGGTGAGGGACAGGTGAGGGACAGGTGAGGGACAGGTTAGGACAGGTGGGGACAGATGGGACAGGTGGGGACAGGTGGGGACAGGTGGGGACAGGTGGGACAGGTGGGGACAGGTGGGGACAGGTGGGCACAGGTGGGACAGGTGGGGACAGGTGGGACAGGTGGGACAGGTGAGGGACAGGTGAGGACAGGTGAGGGCACAGGTGGGGACAGGTGGGGACAGGTGGGACAGGTGGGGACAGGTGGGGACAGGTGGGGACAGGTGGGACAGGATGTGCTGGGGACAGGTGAGGACAGGTGAGGACAGGTGGGACAGGTGAGGACAGGTGAGGACAGGTGGGACAGGTGAGGACAGGTGGGACAGGTGAGGACAGATGGGGACAGGTGGGGACAGGTGCGACAGGTGGGACAGGTGGGGACAGGTGGGGACAGGTGGGATAGGTGGGGAAAGGTGGGATAGGTGGGGACAGATGGGAACAGGTGGGGACAGGTGAGGGACAGGTGGGGACAGGTTTTGGGCTCTCAGTGTGGATTTTGGGGGGGGTCTCAGTGTGGATTTACCCCTGTGTGTATTTGGGGCTCTCAGTGTGGTTTTGGGGGTCCCAGGGCGGTTTTGGGGGTCCCAGGGGGATTTGGGGGTCCGGGGCGGTTCTGGGGGGTTCCCGGGGCGGTTCTGGGGGGTCCCGGGGCGGTTTTGGGGCTCTCAGTGTGGATTTTGGGGGGGTCTCAGTGTGGATTTACCCCTGTGTGTATTTGGGGGGTCCCGGGGCTGTTTTGGGGGGTCCCGGGGCTGTTTCGGGGCTCTCAGAGTGGATTTTGGGGGGGTCTCACCTCTCGCGCGTGGCGGCTGCCGGGCCCCCCCGGGACCCTCTCGTGCAGGAGGGGCCTCAGGAGGGACCCCCAGAGCCGGGCGGGGTCCAGCTGGGCCAGGAGGGTCCGGAGGGCGCGGTCCGAGGGGTCCCGGGGGGATTTCGGGGGGTCCTGGGGGGGATTTGGGGATTTTGGGGGGTCCTGGGGGGGATTTGGGGGATCCCGGGGGGATTTCGGGGGTCCTGGGGGGGATTGGGGATTTTGGGGGGTCCTGGGGGGATTTGGGGGATCCCGGGGGATTTCGGGGGCTCCTGGGGGGATTTGGGGATTTTGGGGGGTCCTGGAGGGGATTTGGGGATTCTGGGGGGATTTGGGGGGTCCTGGGAGGGGATTTGGGGATTTTGGGGGGGTCCCAAAGGGTTCTGGGGGGTCCTGGAGGGTCTGGGAGGGTCCTGGGGGATCTGGAGGGTCCGGAGGGATTTTGGGGGGTCCTGGAGTGGATTTTGGGTGTTCTGAGTGGATCTGGGGGGTCCAGGAGCAGTTTTGGGGATCCCGGAGTGGATTTGTGGGTCCTGGAGCAGTTCTGGGGGTCTCAGGGTGATTTTGGGGTTCCCGGAGTAATTTGGGGGTCCTGGAGCAGTTCTGGGGGTCCCGGAGTGGATTTGGGGGTCCCGGAGTGGATCTGGGGGTCCTGGAGCAGTTTTGGGGATCCCGGAGTGGATTTCTGGGGTCCCGGAGTGGATTTGGGGGGTCCTGGAGCAGTTTTGGGGATCCCGGAGTGGATTTCTGGGGTCCCGGAGTGGATTTGGGGGTCCTGGAGCAGTTCTGGGGATCCCGGAGCGGATTTGGGGGTCCCGAAGTGGATCTGGGGGGTCCCAAAGTGATTTTGGGGGGTCCTGGAGCAGTTCTGGGGTCCTGGAGCAGTTCTGGAGGTCCCGAAGTGATTTTGGGGGGGTCCTGGAGCAGTTCTGGGGGTCCTGGAGCAGTTTTGGGGATCCCGGAGTGGATTTGTGGGGTCCCGGAGTGGATTTGTGGGGTCCTGGAGCAGTTTTGGGGATCCCGGAGTGGATTTGGGGGTCCCGGAGTGGATTTGTGGGGTCCAGGAGCAGTTTTGGGGATCCCGGAGTGGATTTGGGGGGTCCCAGAGTGGATCTGGGGGGTCCCGAAGTGATTTTGGGGGGTCCTGGAGCAGTTCTGGGGGTCCCGGAATGGATTTGGGGGGTCCAGGAGCAGTTTGGAGGTCCCGGAGTGGACTTGGGGGGTCCCGGAGTGGATTTGGGGGTCCCGGAGTGGATTTGGGGGTCCTGGAGCAGTTCTGGAGGTCCCGGAGTGGATTTGGGGATCCCGAAGTGATTTTGGGGGGTCCCGGAGTGGATTTGGGGATCCCGGAGTGGATTTGGGGATCCCGGAGTGGATTTGGGGGGTCCCGGAGTGGATTTGGGGATCCCGGAGTGGATTTGTGGATCCCGGAGTGGATCTGGGGGATCCCGGAGTGGATTTGTGGGGTCCTGGAGCAGTTTTGGAATCTCGGGGTGATTTTGATGGCTCCCGAAGAGTCTGGGGGGGTGTCCCGTTAACCGCGCGTTACCCCCCCCGGTCCCCCATTACCCACCCCGTTACCGCCCCCGTTACCGCCCCCGTTACCGCCCCCGGTTCCGCTCTCACCGGCGCGCTCTCCCCGCTGGGCCAGGACACGAGGATGAGGGCGGCGGCCGCCAGCGCCGCCAGCAGCAGCAGCAGCGGCAAGCAGCGGCCGCGCCGCGCGCGGGGGCCGCGGGAGGAGCCCCCGGAACCGGCCCGGCCCCGGTTCCGGTACCGGCAGCGGCACCGGGGCCGGGCCGGGACTCGAACCCGCGGCCCGAGGGCGGCGCGGCCCGGCCGAAAGATGGCGCATGGCGGGGCGGGGCCTCGGCGGCGGCGGGAGGGGCGGGGCCTCGGCGCGGCCAATGGGCGAGGAGGGCGGGGATTACAGGGGGAGGGGCGGAGTGGGGCGACGAGGAGCGCGCGGATTGGGGAGGGGGCGGGGATTGGAGAGGCCACGCCCATGTGTGGCGGCAAGGGACGGACATGGGCGGGACAGGGGACATGGGAGGGGACATGGGAGGGGACAGAGGGACACAGGGGGGGACAGGGGGACACGGGAGGGACAGAGGGACACGGGAGGGGACATGGAGGGGACAGAGGGACATGGGAGGGGACATGGAGGGGACAGAGGGACATGGGAGGGGACAGAGGGACACAGGGGGGGACAGGGGGACACGGGAGGGGACACAGGGGGGACAGAGGGACACGGAGGGACACAGAGGGGACACAGGGGGGACAGAGGGACATGGGAGGGGACAGAGGGACATTGCCACTGACTGTCCAGTGACACCAACCTGGAGGACATTGTCCCTGTCCTTGGGGCCACCAGCCCAGCTGGGGACAGCGCCATTGGGCTCGGGACATCGCCATGGCCTGTCCCCATTGTCCCCCATGGGGACACCACTCTGGCCGGGACTGTCACCCTCCCTGGTGCCACCAGCTCAGCGCCATTGCATTGTCCCCACTGTCCCTTTATGGGGCCGTGACCTTGCAGGGCGATTGTCACCTCCCTGGTGGCGCCACCCACCGGGTCGATCCCATTGTCCCCTATGGGACCACGGACCTGGAGGGGACTGTCACCCTCCCTGGTGCCACCAGCGCGGCTGGGGACAGCGCCATTGGGTAATGTCATTGTCCTTGATGGGGACACCGCCCTGGAGGGCATTGTCACCCTCTGTCCCACCTGGAGGGCATTGTCACCCTCTGTCCCATCTGGGGACACCACCCTGGGGGGCACTGTCACCCTCTGAGGGACACCACCACTGCTTGTACCCATTGTTCTCCATGGGGGGCATTGTCACCCTCTGTCCCATCTGGGGACATCGCCCTGGAGGGCATTGTCACCCTCCTTAGTGCCACCAACCCAGCTGGGGACATTGCCATTGGGTTAATCCCATGGCGACGCCACCCTGGAGGGCACTGTCACCCTCTGAGGGACATCACCACTGCTCGTACCCATTGTTCTCCATGAGGACACCGTCCTGGAGAGCATTGTCACCCTCTGTCCCACCTGGAGGGCATTGTCACCCTCTGTCCCACCTGGGGACACACCACTGCTTGTACCCATTGTCCTTGATGGGGACACTGCCCTGGAGGGCATTGTCACCCTCTGTCCCACCTGGGGACACCACCACTGCTTGTACCCATTGTCCTTGATGGGGACACTGCCTGGAGGACGCTGTCACCCTCCTTAGTGCCACCAGCCCAGCTGGGGACATTGCCATTGGGTTGATCCCATGGGGACACCACCCTGGAGGGCATTGTCACCCTCTGAGGGACACCACCACTGCTTGTACCCATTGTTCTCCATGGGGGGCATTGTCACCCTCTGTCCCATCTGGAGGGCATTGTCACCCTCTGTCCCACCTGGGGACACCGCCCTGGAGGGCATTGTCACCCTCTGAGGGACACCACCACTGGTTGTACCCATTGTCCCACCTGGGGACACCACCCTGGAGGGCATTGTCACCCCTCTGTCCCACCTGGAGGGCATTGTCACCCTCTGAGGGACACCACCACTGCTTGTACCCATTCTCCTCCATGGTGACACCGTCCTGCACGGCAATGTCACCTTCTTGGGGACATTGCCATCGGGTTGATCCCATGGCGACGCCACCCTGGAGGGCATTGTCACCCTCTGAGGGACACCACCACCACTGCTTGTACCCATTGTCTTTGATGGGGACACCACCCTGGAGGGCATTGTCACCCTCTGTCCCATCTGGGGACGCCACCACCGGCTGATCCCATTCTCCTCCATGGTGACACCGTCCTGCATGGCAATGTCACCTTCTCGGGGACATTGCCCTTCCCGGTGCCACCAGCCCATCTGGGGACATTGCCATCGGGTTAATCCCATGGGACGCCCACCCTGGAGGACGCTGTCACCCCCTTGGGTGCCACCAACCCATCCGGCACCGCCACCACCACCCTCAATCCCCTCCTTCCACGCTTCCACGCTCGACCCTTTCCGTTCCTCTCTCGGTGTTATTTATCCCGTCCGCATCCGCGGCGCCGCTCTGTCCGTCCCGCCCGTCCGTCCGTCCGTCCGTCCGTCCCACCCTCACCTGCCCTCGTCCCTGCGGCCGCCGGCCGGGTGCACCCAGTTGTTGTCGTGCAGCCCGGTGCGGCAGCCGGGCGCCTCGCGGTCGGTGCGGCGGCAGCACATCCAGTACGAGCGCCCGTAGGGCAGGTCGTGGTGGTAGGGCTTGGGGTGCCAGCGGCACAGCGACACGTCCCCCCGCTCGTAGCGCTTCTTGCACTGCTTGCAGGGGTCGTCCCGGTAGAGCGGGTCCCGGTTCCACCGCGAGTCCGCCGCCCGCACCCCGAAGGTCTCGATGATGGACTTGAAGTAGTGGCACGAGCACTTGAGGGCGGCCAGCGCCTGCGTGGGCAGGTAGCTGAAGATCTTCACCATGACGTGCTCGGGGAGCAGCAGCATGTACTGCCGGGGCTCCAGCAGACGCTGGATCTTGAAGCGGATCTCCAGGAAATCGTGCGACACGTGCCGGTACAAGCCGGCACAGCGCCGGGTCCCCGCCGCCGCCACCGCCGCTGTCCTTGCCCGGTGCCGCCGCCAGCCGTGGCCGTGGTGGCGGCCGCCGCCGTTTCCTCGGGCAGCAGGAAGAGCTGTCCCGGCGGCGGCGGCTCCTCGGGCAGCCGCACGGTCTCCTCGGTCACCTGCTTGGCGCTGTCCTTGCCGAAGAACACGCACTGGTCCACCACGCCCGTCACCACCACGTCCACGTGGAAGCCGGACACGCAGTCCCGCGGCGCCGCCGCCGCCGGACCCTCGGTGCCACCACCGCCCTGTTCCGCCGCCGCGGCCGCCTCGTCGCCCGCGCCGTCCTTGTCCCCCTTGGCGGCCAGCAGCAGCCGCGCCGGGCTCACCAGCCGGTACAGGTCGCAGGTGATCTGGTCCTTCTGCCGCTCCGCGCTGGCGGCCGCCGCGGCCTCGCGCCCGCTCGAGATGCGGAAGGCGATCCTCACCTCGCCCGGCCCCGCCGCCGTGCCCGTGGTGGTGGTGGTGGCATTGCCGGGCCCCTCTATCCCGGCGCTGCCCCCCGCCGCCGCCGGCACCGGCGCGGCAAACCCCATTGGGCCTGGCCCCGCCGCGCTCCCTGTGCTGGTGGTTCTGGGATTTCTGGGACTCAAACTGCGCCACGGCGGCCGCCACGCGCCGGCACTCGGGGCCGCCCGGCGCCTCCAGCAGCACCAGCGGGGCCGGGGCGTCGCAGGGCGAGCGGGGCAGGCTCTGCAGGGCCAGCGCCGCCCGCCGCTCCACCAGCGCCACCATCTCCGCCACCGACAGCAGGTCCGGGCCGTCCCCGCCGCCGCCGCCGTCACCCTTCGGGGCGTCCCCGGCCGCCCAGGGCGGGTTTGGAGCAGTTTTGGGTTCGTGGTGGCAGCGCCGGCGCCGCTTGGCCTTGGAGCTGTCGCTGCCCCAGTTGCCCTTGACTTTCATGGTGCTGGCACGGCCAGCGGTGCCGGCGGTGCCGCTGGCGGTGCCGCCGCACTGGTGCGCCACGAAGAACGCCACCTTCTCCTTGGTGTTGCCCGGTTTGATGACGTACCAAGTGTCCAGCAGCACCCGCCCGTCCTCGGCGGCGGTGCCGGTGCCGGTGCCGGCGGGGCCGGGCTCGGGCGGTTCCGGGGGGGTGTTCTCGGAGGGGCGGCAGCCCGGGGGGCACCGGGGGGCACCGGGGGTGGCAGCGGTGGTGGCAGCGGGCGAGGAGCATGGCTTGTTCTGCGAGAAGGTGCCGAAGGGCCGCGGGCACCAGAGCTGCAGCTGCGGGAAGGCGTTGGGGGGCTCCATCAGCGCCGCCGCCGCCGCCGCCGCCGCCGCTGCCACCGGGGCCGCCGGGGCCGCCCGGGCCTGCGGAGAGACGGCAGGTGACGAGGGGGGGACCCTTGGGGACATCGGGAGGGTGCCTGGGGACACCAGGGGGCACCTGGGGACACCGGGGGGGAGCCTTGGGGACACCAGAGGGACTTTTGGGGACACCAGGAGGGCGCTTGGGGACACCGGGGGGACCCTCGGGGACATCGCGGGGCCGCGCCCCCCCCCCACCTTCCCGCGCCCCAAGCCCCGCCCCTCCCGCGGCGCCCCGCCCCTCCTCACGCCCCGCCCCTCCAGCGAAGGCCACGCCCCGCCCCGCCCGTTTAACGACCCGCCCCGCTCCCCCTCCCCGGCCAATCAGCGCGCGGCGTTCGGGCCGTGCCCATATATGGACGGCGGCGCGCGCGGCGCGGAGGGGGCGTGGCCTCGGTGAGGGGGCGTGGTCAGGCGGGCCCCCGGTCCCGTGTGGGCCCCGTGGGGGGGGGAGGAACCGGGGGAGGGGGGGAACCGGCGCCGGTGTCCGGCGGGCAGGACGCGGTAACGGGGTCTGGGGGCCACACCGGACCCACCCGCCCGTCGGGCGAGCGGCGCCGGTGCTCGGTGTCGCACCGGGATCCCCCGCCGTGCCCTCCGTTAGGCCCCGTGGGCGCTCCCAGCCACCCACCCGCAGGCCCAGGCCGCTCCCCGGGGCATCCCGCGCCCCCTCCCGTTCTGACCGGGCCCCACCCGGTGCCGCCGCCCCTCCCCCGCTCACCGGGCCGTGCCGGGCGCGGCCGCTCCGCCTCTCCGGCCGCTTCCGGGGTGCCGCGCCGCGCATGCGCCCGGGGCCCGCCGCGCTGCGCGCCTGCGGCTGCGCGGGGCATCACGGGAAATGTAGTTCCCGCTTTCTCCGTGCCGCGGGGCATCACGGGAGCTGTAGTTCTTTTCGCGGCGCGGGGCGTGCTGGGAGTTGTAGTTCCCGCCCCCCACGCCCCCCTAAAATGACTGGGCGGCACCCCTGGGTGTCACGTGGTCGGTTTATTTTGGGGTACAAACCCCGGGGTCCCCCCCCCCCCCTCCGTCCCCCGTGTGTCCCCCCCAAGGTGTCCCCCCCCTTCCCAAAATCCCCAAAAACCCCGGATTTCGCCCCAAATTGACCCAGCACCCAAAACTCTTGGGGTTCGCCCCCCCCAGCACCCACAGGTGCCCCCCAGCTGCCCCCCCAGGCCCATAATTGCCCCCCCAGGTGCGCCCAGGTGCGCCCCCAGGTGAGCCCCCAGGTGCGCCCCGCCCCCTCAGCAGCCGCTCTCGGCCACCGGGCGCTGCCCCTGTCGCGATTGTCGCCTCGGGGGGGCCCTGCGGCTTCCGGGGATCCCCATCCGGCAGCGCTGCCACCCCCGCCGCACCTCGGCCTGCACCTGCGGGGGCGGCATGTCGCGATACGCGGCCCCGCCCGTGGCGATAGGCCCCGCCCATGCCGCGATAGGCGCCGCCCGTGTCGCGACATGACGCACCTCCTTGTTGGTGAAGCAGTAGAGGACGCTGACGACCAGGCCCTGCTCGGGGGGGGGGGACATGGGGATGCTTTGGGGGGGGTCTGGCACTTCCAATTAACCCCAATTAACCCCAATTAAAACAAATTAACCCAAATTCATGCAAATTAACCGAAAATAACCCAAATTAAACCAAATTAACCCCAAATTAACCTGAATTACCCCAATTAACCTAAACGAACCGAAAGTAACCCAGATTAACCCCAATTAACCCAAATTGGCCCAAAGTGGCCGAAATTAACCCAAATTAAACCCCAAATTAACCACAATTAACCCATATTAACCCAAACTAACCCAAATTAACCCCAAATTAACCCCAAATTAACCCCAAATTAACCCAAATTAACGCCACTAACCCCCCATTTCCCGCTGTCCCCAATGTCCCCAGGTGTGTCCCAGGTGTGTCCCAGGTGTGTCCCAGGTGTGTGGCTCACCTGGGCCGAGGTGAGCAGGAGGTGCAGCCTCACCCTCCCCAATTAACCCCAATTAACCCAAATTAATGCCTCATTAACCCCCCAGGTGTGTCCCAGGTGCGTCGCTCACCTGGGCCGAGGTGAGCAGCAGGTGCAGGCACAGCCGGGCCAGCCTCACCCTCCCCAATTAACCCCAATTAACCCCAATTAACCCCAATTAACGCCTCATTAACCCCCAGGTGTGTCCCAGGTGTGTCCCAGGTGCGCGGCTCACCTGGGCCGAGGTGAGCAGCAGCTGCAGGCACAGCCGGGCCAGCCTCACCCTCCCCAATTAACCCCAATTAACCCCAATTAACGCCTCATTAATCCCCTCAGGTGTGTCCCAGGTGTGTCCCCAGGTGTGTCCCAGGTGTGTCCCAGGTGCGTCGCTCACCTGGGCCGAGGTGAGCAGCAGGTGCAGGCACAGCCGGGCCAGCCTCACCCTCCCCAATTAACCCAAATTAACCCCAATTAACGCCTCATTAACCCCCCAGGTGTGTCCCAGGTGTGTCCCAGGTGTGTCCCAGGTGCGTCCCAGGTGTGTCACTCACCTGGGCCGAGGTGAGCAGCAGGTGCAGGCACAGCCGGGCCAGCCTGAGGCCGCCGCCCCCCTCGCCCTCCCCGGCCAGGGCGAAAATCACCTCGTGCACGCCCAGCAGGGGGATCAGGGTCAGCGTGGAGCGCGCCAGCCTGGGCACAGGTGGGACAGGTGGCACAGGTGACACAGGTGACACGCGTGGAGACGTCCCCGGGCATGGGGACACACCCAGGGAGAGATTCAGGGACCTGGTGTCCCCCACCCTCACCAGGTGTGTGTCCCCACCTGCCCAGGTGTGCGTCCCCACCCCATTCCAGGTGCGTCCCCACCCCGTTCCAGGTGCGTCCCCACCTGAGCCGCGTGTCCCCGCGCGCCACCTGCTGCGCGCGCACCTTGGCCACCAGGATCCGCACGATGCGCACGAACACCACGAAGTTCACCTGGCGCAGGTGCGACACACGCGGGTGTGACTGCGGCACGCCCAGGTGTGACCCGCGCAGGTGTGGCACAGGTGTGGCACACCTGGGGTGACGTCACGCACCGCCACGGCCGCCAGGATGGGGCAGCGGATCAGCCACCACACGGCCGCCTTCTCATTGCGCTCCCAGCACCTGCGTGGGGGGCGTGGCCTCGGTTAGCCACGCCCCCGTGACACCTGGGAGGGGGGTGGGGACGGGACAGGTGGTGGCCTCACCCCTCGTTCTCGTACAGGTAACGCAGGACGACCCAGGGCACCACGAAGAGCACGGGGACACCTGAGGGGGGACACACCTGGTGAGAGGGGGGGGGACACACCTGGGGAGGGGGGGGGGGACACACCTGGGGAGGGGGCGGGGGGGACGCAAAGGCGTAGGAGGTGACACAGGTGACACAGGTGACATGATAACATAGTGACGGTGGCACACACAGAGGTGACAGTGACACAGGTGACACACAGGTGACACACAGGTGACACACAGGTGACACAGGTGACACAGGTGTCACTCTCACCCCATCCGAGGAGCAGGAAGGCGGGCAGGTGGCTCCGCACAGGTGTGGCCAGCAGGAGGTGGCACACACAGGTGACACAGGTGACACACAGGTAACACGATAACACAGTGACACACACAGGTGACAGTGACACAGGTGACACACAGGTGTCACTCTCACCCCATCCGAGGAGCAGGAAGGCGGGCAGGTGGCTCCGCGCAGGTGTGGCCAGCAGGAGGTGGCACACACAGGTAACACAGGTAACACGATAACACAGTGACAGTGACACAGGTGACAGGTGACAGGTGTCTCACCCCATCCGAGGAGCAGGAAGGCGGGCAGGTGGCTCCGCGCAGGTGTGGCCAGCAGGAGGTGGCACACACAGGTAACACAGGTAACACGATAACACAGTGACACAGTGACACACAGAGGTGACAGTGACACAGGTGACAGGTGACAGGTGTCTCACCCCATCCGAGGAGCAGGAAGGCGGGCAGGTGGCTCCGGGCAGGTGTGGCCAGCAGGAGGTGGCACACACAGGTGACACGATAACACAATAACACAGTGACACAGTGACACACAGGTGACACACAGGTGACAGTGGCACAGGTGACAGTGACACAGGTGACACAGGTGTCTCACCCCATCCGAGGAGCAGGAAGGCGGGCAGGTGGCTCCGGGCAGGTGTGGCCAGCAGGAGGTGGCACACACAGGTAACACAGGTAACACGATAACACAATAACACAATAACACGGTAATGCAGTGACACACACAGGTGACACAGGTGACACACAGGTGACAGGTGACAGGTGTCTCACCCCATCCGAGGAGCAGGAAGGCGGGCAGGTGGCTCCGCGCAGGTGTGGCCAGCAGGAGGTGGCACACACAGGTAACACAGGTAACACGATAACACAATAACACAATAACACAGTGACACACAGGTGACACAGGTGACACAGGTGACACACAGGTGTCACTCTCACCCCATCCGAGGAGCAGGAAGGCGGGCAGGTGGCTCCGCGCAGGTGTGGCCAGCAGGAGGTGGCACACACAGGTAACACGATAACACAATAACACAGTGACACAGGTGACACACAGGTGACACACAGGTGTCTCTCTCACCCCATCCGAGGAGCAGGAAGGCGGGCAGGTGGCTCCGGGCAGGTGTGGCCAGCAGGAGGTGGCACACACAGGTAACACAGGTGACACAATAACACGATAACACAGTGACACAGGTGACACACAGGTGACACACAGGTGACACACAGGTGTCTCACCCCATCCGAGGAGCAGGAAGGCGGGCAGGTGGCTCCGGGCAGGTGTGGCCAGCAGCAGCCGCAGCAGGAACAGCCCCTCGGCCGTGGCCCAGGCGTAGTTGGCGCCCACGCAGTATTGGGCCAGGCTCTGCGCCACGCGGCACGCGGGCCCCGCCTGCGCCACGCCCGCACACCTGTGTCCCCTCCGGACACACCTGTGTCCCCTCCGGACATGGCTGTGTCCCCTCCGGACACGCCTGTGTCCCCTGTGTCCCCTCCGGACACACCTGTGTCCCCTGTGTCCCCTCTGGACGTGGCTGTGTCCCCTCTGTCCCCTCTGGACACCTCTGTGTCCCCTCCGTCCCCTCCGGACACCGCTGTGTCCTCTCCTGACACCCATGTCCCCTCTGTCCCCTCATGGCCACCTCTGTGTCCCCTCTGTCCCCTCTGGACATGGCTGTGTCCCCTCTGTCCCCTCTGGACACCCATGTCCCCTCTGTCCCCTCCTGACACCGCTGTGTCCCCTGTGTCCCCTCCCAGCCACCGCTGTGTCCCCTCCAGCCACCAATGTCCCCTCTGTCCCCTCCTCGACACCTCTGTCCCCTCCCTGACACTGCTGTCCCCTCCCAGCCACCTCCGTGTCCCCTCCGGACACCGCTGTGTCCTCTCCTGACACCCATGTCCCCTCTGTCCCCTCATGGCCACCGCTGTGTCCCCTCTGTCCCCTCCCGACATGGCTGTGTCCCCTCTGGACACGCCTCTGTCCCCTCTGTCCCCTCCCAGCCACCTCTGTGTCCTCTGTGTCCCCTCTGTCCCCTCCCAGCCACCGCTGTGTCCCCTCTGTCCCCTTCCCAACACCTCTGTCCCCTCCCTGACACTGCTGTCCCCTCCCGGCCACCTCTGTGTCCCCTCCGGCCATCAGTGTCCCCTCTGTCCCCTCCCGGCCACCCCTGTGTCCCCTGTGTCCCCTCCCAGCCACCTCTGTGTCCCCTCCACCCACCAGTGTCCCCTCTGTCCCCTCCCTGACACTGCTGTCCCCTCCCGGCCACCTCTGTGTCCCCTCTGTCCCCTCCCGGCCACCTCTGTGTCCCCTCCCGGACATTGCTGTCCCCGCGCTGTCCCTGTGGTCCCTTGGCTGTCCCCTGTCTGTCCCCGCTGTCCCCTGTGGTGTCCCCGCGCTGTCCCCAGATGTCCCCTGTCTGTCCCTGTGGTGTCCCCACGTGTCCCCCTGTCCCTTGGCTGTCCCCATGCTGTCCCCGCGCTGTCCCCAGCTGTCCCCCAGCTGTCCCCACGGTGTCCCCCTGTCCCTTTGCTGTCCCCTGCCTGTCCCTGCACTGTCCCCAGCTGTCCCCTGTCTGTCCCCAGCTGTCCCCTGTCTGTCCCTTTGCTGTCCCCTGTCTGTCCCTGCACTGTCCCCAGCTGTCCCCAGCTGTCCCCAGCTGTCCCCACCTGCTGTCCCAGCAGCTGCAGGGGGTGGCCGGGCTGGTGGCCCTGCTGGTGGCCCCGGCGGTGGCCCTGGTGCGGCAGCAGCGCGTCCCGGGTCAGGATGGCGGCGGCGCGGAGCGCGAAGGACACGAAGAGGTTGGCGTGGATCAGGTTCCGCGTGCAGCGCAGGCGCCTGGGGACATTGGGGACACCCATGGGTGACACGGGGACACCCATGGGTGACATGGGGACACTGCCATGGGGACACGGCGTGGATCAGGTTCCGCGTGCAGCGCAGGCGCCTGGGGACACAGGGGACACCCATGGGTGACACCACCATGGGTGACACCGGCACACCCATGGGTGACACGGCGTGGATCAGGTTCCGCGTGCAGCGCAGGCGCCTGGGGACATTGGGGACATCTCTGGGGGACACGGGGACAGGGGGACACAGGGACACCCATGGGTGACATCCCCGGGTGACACAGGGACAAGGGGACACAGGGACGCTGCCGCAGGTGACACGGGGACACCCCCTGGGTGACACCCCCCGGGTGACACAGGGGACACGGCATGGATCAGGGTCAGGGTTAGGGGACACAGGGACACGCCTGGGTGACACGGGGGACACTCCCCAGGTGTGCTGATGTGCCCAGGTGCGTCCCCACCTGAGCAGCAGCGCCAGCAGCAGCGCCACCAGGGAGAGGGAGTACCCCCAGGTGTGACAGTGTCCCCAGGTGTGTCCCCCAGGTGTGACACACCCCACAGGTGTCCCCAGGTGTCCCCAGGTGTGACACACCCCACAGGTGTCCCCAGGTGTCCCCAGGTGTGTCCCCACCTGAGCAGCAGCAGTGACACCAGGGACAGTGAGTAACCCCCAGGTGTGACAGTGTGACAGTGTCCCCAGGTGTCCCCAGGTGTGTCCCCAGGTGTGTCCCCAGGTGTGTCCCCACCTGAGCAGCAGCAGCAGCACCACCACCACCAGGGACAGGGAGTAGCCCCCAGGTGTGACAGTGTGACAGTGTCCCCAGGTGTCCCCAGGTGTGACAGTGTCCCCAGGTGTGTCCCCAGGTGTCCCCAGGTGTGACACACCCCACAGGTGTCCCCAGGTGTCCCCAGGTGCGTCCCCACCTGAGCAGCAGCAGCAGCAGCAGCGCCAGCAGCAGCGACACCAGGGACAGGGAGTAGCCCACGGTGTAGAGGAGGCGGAACTGCTCCAGCAGCCACACCTGGCGCTGCGGGGACACGGGGACACGGGGACAAGGGGACACGGGGACACAGGACACGGCACAGGGGACACGGGGACACCGGGCGGGGGGGACAGGGGGACATGGGGACACGGGGAAATGAGGACAGGGGGACAGGGGACACACCATGGCACAGGGGGACACAGGGACATGGGGATGGCATGGCACAGGGGACACGGGACACAGGGACAGGGGACACAGGGGGACACAGGACAGAGGACATGGGGACAGGGGACACGGGACATGGCATGGCACAGGGGACACGGGGACAGGAGCGACAGGGGACAGGGGACAAAAGGACATGGGACACGGCGGGGGACATGGGGACACAGGGACAGAGGGACACAGGACACGGCACAGGGGACACGGCAGGGGACACGCCATGGCACAGGGGACACGGGGCACGGGGCACAGCGGTGACACATGTGCCAGCACAGCGTGGCACCGGGGGTGGCACGGGGGGTGACACGGGGGGTGACACGGGGGGTGACACGGGGGGTGACAATGTGCCAGCACAGCGCGGCACCGGGGGTGACACGGGGGGTGACACATGTGCCAGCACAGCGTGGCACCGGGTGTGACACGGGGGGTGACACGGGGGGTGACAATGTGCCAGCACAGCGTGGCACCGGGGGTGGCACAGGGGGTGACACGGGGGGTGACACGGGGGGTGACAATGTGCCAGCACAGCGCGGCGCCGGGCGCCACCCGGTGTCACACGGAGCGCGGTGCGACACACACAGCGTGACACACACAGCGTGACACACACACAGCGTGACACACACAGCGTGACACGCCCGGCGACACGGAGCGCGACACGGGCACGTGGCACCGCCCCGCGGGGTGGCACCCGCGGTGTCACCGCGCTGTGACCCCGCTGTCACCCGCAGCGCCGCGACGCCCGCGCTGTCCCCGCCGTGTCCCTTCCCTGTCCCCGATCTGTCCCCCTCATTGTCCCCTCGCTGTCCCCACCCTGTCCCCTCTCTGTCCCCTCATTGTCCTGTCCCTGTCCCATCCCCTCCCTGTCCCGTCTGTCCCCTCATTGTCCCCTCATTGTCCCCACCCTGTCCCCTCCCTGTCCCCTCCCTGTCCCCTCATTGTCCCCACCCCGTCCCCTCATTGCCCCCTCATTGTCCCCACCCTGTCCCCACCCCATCCCCTCCCTGTCCCCTCCCTGTCCCCTCCCTGTCCCCACCTTGTCCCCTCTCTGACCCTTCCTGTCCCCTCCTTGTCCCCACCCCATCCCCTCCCTGTCCCCTCTCTGTCCCCCTCATTGTCCCCTCCCTGTCCCCACCCTGTCCCGTCCCCTCCCTGTCCCCTCCCTGTCCCCTCCCCGTCCCCTCATTGCCCCCACCCCATCCCCTCTCTGTCCCCTCATTGTCCCCACGCTGTCCCCTCATTGCCCCCTCTCTGTCCCCTCCCTGTCCCCTCCTTGTCCCCTCCCTGTCCTGTCCCCTCCCTGTCCCCTCCTTGTCCCCACGCTGTCCCCTCCCTGTCCCCACCCCATCCCCTCCCTGTCCCCTCCCCGTCCCCACCTCCAGCGCTGTCACCTGCGCCAGGTCCTCGCACTGCGAGTTGTCCTGCCAGGTCCTGCCACTGTCGTCTGTCACCCAGCGCCCGTCGGGGCCGCAGCGCCGCGCCACCACCCCGCCCTGCACTGCGACACGGCTGTCACCTCTCTGTCCCCTCCTCGCTGTCCCCTCCTCGCTGTCCCCTCCTCGCTGTCCCCTCCTCGCTGTCCCCACCCGGCGTTACCTCGGTGGTACCAGGGCAGGTACCAGGGGCAGGGGACAGTGGCCGTGCTGTTGGGGACAGCGTCGCCCCAGCACGCGTACAGGTCGAAGCTGCGGTTGCAGACGGGTCCTGAGGGGACACGGATGTCGCCGAGGTGTCCCCGAGGTGTCCCCGAGGTGTCCCCGAGGTGTCCCCGGGGTGTCCCCGGGGCGTGGGCGGGGTCTCACCTGGCGGGGGCGGGGCCAGGCGCAGGTGCAGCTCGCACGCCTGGCGGTACTGGCGCCACGCGACAACGGTGGCCTGGGCGGAGCGCTCCTGGGGACATCAATGGGGACAGAGGGGACAGCGATGGGGACAAGAGGGGACATCAATCAGAGAGGGGGGGAGCACTCCTGGGGACAGCAGAGGGGACAGAGGGGACAGTGGGGACAGAGGGGACAGCGGGGACATCAATGGGGACTGAGCGGGGACAGAGCGGGAACAGCAGAGGGGACAGAGGGGACATCAATGGGGACAGCAGCAAGGGGGACATCAGTGGGGACAATGAGGGACAGCTGGACACAGTGGGGGGATATCAGTGGGGACAGAGGGGACATCAGTGGGGACATCAATGGGGACATCAGTGGGGACATCAGTGGGGACATCAATCAGCAGGGAGGGACATCAGAGGGGACATTGAGGGACAGTGGGGGACAGCGGGAGAGGGAGGGGGGACAGCGCGGGGACATTGGGGGACATGGAGGGACATCGAGGGGCATGTGGGGACAGTGGGGACACCGGGGGACGTGGCGGGGGTCTCACCTCTGCTCCCGGCGGGCCGGGGGTCGCCGCCTGCTGGCCCATGGTGGCCTCAGGTGGCCCTGGGTGGCCTCTGGTGGCCCCTGGTGGCCGCGGAGTTGTCGCCGGCGTCCCCTCGATGTCCCCGTGCCAGCGGCGCCGGCTCCGCGCGTGGCTCTGTCACCCCCGGGTGGCACCGGCGGGGGCGGGGACCGCCCCTGGGAGGGGCCTCGGTGCCACCAGGGGGGTCCCGGTGTCACCCGGTGTCACCAGGGGGGTCCCCGTGTCACCCACGGGGGTCTCAATGTCACCAGGGGGGTCTCAGTGTCACCCACGGGGGTCTCAATGTCACCCAGGAGGGTCCCGATGTCACCCGGTGTCACCCACGGGGGTCTCAGTGTCACCAGGAGGGTCCCCCAGTGTCCCTCAATGTCACCAGGGGGGTCCTGGTGTCACCCTCGGGGGTCTCAGTGTCACCAGGGGGGTCTCAGTGTCACCCAGGTGTCCCCCAGTGTCACCAGAGGAGTCCTGGTGTCACCCATGGGGGTCTCAATGTCACCATGGGGGTCCAGGTGTCCCCCAGGTATCCCCCGACACCCCCAAATCGTGTGGGTGTGTCCCCAAAACAAGGGGGGGGGCGTATCCCCAACACAAGGGGGCGTATCCCAGCTTTAAAAAGGGGCGTGTCCGCGAGCCAAGGGGGCGTGTCCTCATCCAAGCGGGGTCCGCTCGTCCGCCAGGGGGCGCCAACCAGGACAAAGGTGGGGGGGGAGGAAGGACGGAAACAAGGTGGGCGTGTCCCGACTCTCCCCGCCCCCCCCGTCGCCTCCCGTGACGTCATCTCCGCGCGCGGGGCCGGGAGGATGGTGGCGGGCGCGTTCCCGCTGGCCAAGCTGCTGACGCTGGGCGCGCGCCAGCTCAGCCGCCCCCTGGCCGCGCGCATCAAGGCGGGGGCGCGCGCGTCGCCCTTCTTCCGCACCTACATCTGCCTGCCCCCCGCGCAGCGTGAGTGCCGCGCACCTGGGACACCTGGGGACACACCTGGGCTGGGGACACACCTGGGGACACACCTGGGCTGGGGGGGAACCGGACACGGGCACGGGTTGGGGCTGGGATTGGCCTGGGACCCCTCCCTGGAGGGAAGGACAGGGGTCAAGGGGGCCTGGGGACACCTGGGGACACCTGGGGACACTTGGGGACCCTGTCCTGGTTCGGCTTTGGGGGGTGGGATTGGCCTGGGACCCTCCCCTTGAGGGGTCACGGGGGTTTGGGGACACCTGGGGACACCTGGGGACACCTGGGGACAAGGGGGGACCCTGTCCCGGGCCGGCTTTGGGGCTGGGATTGGCCTGGGACCCCCTCCTTGGGGTGTGGGGACACCTGGGCACACCTGGGGACACCTGGGGACACTTGGGGACACTGAGGGGACACCTGGGGACACCTGGGGACATGGGGGGACCCCGTCCCGGTTCGGCTTTGGGGGGTGGGATTGGCCTGGGACCCTCCCTGGGAGGGGTCACGGGGGTTTGGGGACACCTGGGCACACTTGGGGACACCTGGGCACACCTGGGGACACCGGCAGGACTGGGGGGACCCTGTCCTGGTTCGGCTTTTGTGGGTGGGATTGGCCTGGGACCCTCCCCTTGAGGGGTCACGGGGGTTTAGGGACACCTGGGCACACCTGGGCACACCTGGGGACATGGGGGGACCCCGTCCCGGTTCGGCTTTGGGGGGTGGGATTGGCCTGGGACCCCCTCCTTGGGGTGTGGGGACACCTGGGCACACCTGGGCACACCTGGGGACATGGGGGGACCCTGTCCTGGTTCGGCTTTTGGGGGGGGAATTGGCCTGGGACCCCCTCCTTGGGGTGTGGGGACACCTGGGCACACCTGGGGACATGGGGGGGACCCCGCTCTGGGCACGGTTTGGGGGTGGGAGCGGTCTGGGACCCTTTGGGGACATTGGGGACATTGGGGGGACGCTGCTGTGGGGGTCTGGGGGTGGATTTTGGGGGGTTCTCGGGGGGGAATTTATGGGTGAATTTGGGGGGAATTTATGGTTTGATTTGGGGTGATCCGGGGTCGGTTTTGGGGGGGATTCGTGGCTGAATTTATGGGGGATTTCTGGTTGTTTTATGGGGGGATTTATGGCTGAATTTATGGGGGATTTGTGGTTGTTTTATGGGGGATTTGTGGCTGAATTTATGGGGGATTTATGGCTGAATTTATGGGGGATTTGTGGTTGTTTTATGGGGGATTTGTGGCTGAATTTATGGGGGATTTATGGCTGAATTTATGGGGGATTTCTGGTTGTTTAATGGGGGGATTTGTGGCTGAATTTATGGGGGATTTGTGGCTGAATTTATGGGGGATTTGTGGTTGTTTTATGGGGGATTTGTGGCTGAATTTATGGGGAATTTCCGGTTGTTTTATGGGGGGATTTGTGGCTCTGTTGGGGGGAGATCCGGGGTTTGATTTTGGAGGGATCTGGGGTTGGTTTGGGGAGGATTTATGGCTGAATTTGGGGGAATTTTTAGCTGGATTTGGAGGGAATTTATGGCTGAATTTGGGGGGATTTGTGGCTGAATTTGGGGGGGATTTATGGCTGAATTTGGGGGGATTTGTGCCTGGATTTGGAGGGAATTTATGGCTGGATTTGGGGGGAATCTGTGGGTGGATTTGGGGGGATTTGTAGCTGGATTTGGAGGGAATTTATGGCTGGATTTGGGGGGATTTATGATTGGATTGGGGGGGATTTTTTGCTGGATTTGGAGGGAGTTTTTAGCTGAATTTGGGGGAATTTATGATTGGATTTGGAGGGATTTGTAGCTGGATTTGGGGGAATTTATGGCTGGATTTGGGGGGAATCTGTGGGTGGATTTGGGAGGATTTGTAGCTGGATTTGGAGGGAATTTATGGCTGGATTTGGGGGGATTTGTGCCTGGATTTGGGGGGGATTTATGATTGGATCTGGGGGGATCTGGGGGTTGATTTGGGGGGAATTTGTGGTTGGATTTGGGGGGAATTTATGGTTGGATTTGGGGGAATTTGTGGCTGAATTTGGAGGGAATTTATGGCTGAATTTGGGGGGATTTGTACCTGGATTTTGGGGGGATTTGTGGCTGAATTTGGGGGGAATTTTTAGCTGGATTTGGGGGGATTTGTAGCTGGATTTTAGGGGGATCTGGGGAGAATTTGTATCTGCATTTGGGGGGGATCTGGGGGCAGATTCGGGGGGTTTAGGGGTTGATTTTGGGGGGGATCTGGGGGCTGATCTGGGGCGATTTAGGGCTTGATTTTGGGGGGGATTTACCACCACTCCCCCTCTCCTGTGCCTCAGTTTCCCTCCCTGTTTTCCATGCCTTCAGTTTCTCTCTCCCCCCTCTCTCCCGTGCCTCAGTTTACCACTGGGTGGAGGAGATGCTCCCCCTTTATCCGTGCCTCAGTTTCCCTTTCTCGTGCCTCAGTTTCCCATTCCCGTGCCTCAGTTTCCCCCCCATTTCTCTCCCGTGCCTCAGTTTACCACTGGGTGCAGATGCTCCCCCATAGATTCTGCCCCATTCCTGTGCCTCAGTTTCCCTTTCCCGTGCCTCAGTTTCCCCCATTTTCTCTCCCATGCCTCAGTTTACCACTGGGTGGAGATGCTCCCCCATTCCCCGTGCCTCAGTTTCCCTTTCCCGTGCCTCAGTTTCCCCCTGTTTCTCTCCCATGCCTCAGTTTCCCCCTCATTCCCGTTTCTCTCCCGTGCCTCAGTTTCCCCCATTTTCTCTCCCATGCCTCAGTTTCCCCCTCATTCCCGTTTCTCTCCCGTGCCTCAGTTTTCCCCATTTTCTCTCCCGTGCCTCAGTTTACCACTGGGTGGAGATGCTCCCCCATTCCCCGTGCCTCAGTTTCCCCATTTTCTCTCCCGTGCCTCAGTTTCCCTCTCATTCCCGTTTCTCTCCCGTGCCTCAGTTTACCACTGGGTGGAGATGCTCCCCCATTCCTGTGCCTCAGTTTCCCTATTTTCTCTCCCGTGCCTCAGTTTACCACTGGGTGGAGATGCTCCCCCATTCCCCGTGCCTCAGTTTCCCCCCCGTTTCTCTCCCATGCCTCAGTTTCCCCCGTGTTTCTCTCCCGTGCCTCAGTTTCCCCCATTTTCTCTCCCGTGCCTCAGTTTCCCCCTCATTCCTGTTTCTCTCCCATGCCTCAGTTTACCACTGGGTGGAGATGCTCCCCCATTCCTGTGCCTCAGTTTCCCCATTTTCTCTCCCGTGCCTCAGTTTACCACTGGGTGGAGATGCTCCCCCATTCCCCGTGCCTCAGTTTCCCCCATTTTCTCTCCCGTGCCTCAGTTTACCACTGGGTGCAGATGCTCCCCCATTCCCCGTGCCTCAGTTTCCCCATTTTCTCTCCCGTGCCTCAGTTTACCACTGGGTGGAGATGCTCCCCCATTCCCGTGCCTCAGTTTCCCCCATTTTCTCTCCCGTGCCTCAGTTTCCCCCTCATTCCCGTTTCTCTCCCGTGCCTCAGTTTCCCCATTTTCTCTCCCGTGCCTCAGTTTCCCCGTGTTTCTCTCCCGTGCCTCAGTTTACCACTGGGTGGAGATGCGGACCAAGATGCGGCTCCTGGGCTTCCGGGGGGCCTCGGTGAAGCCCCTGAACGAGGAGGCGGCGGCCGAGCTGGGGGCGGAGCTGCTGGGGGAGGCGCTGGTGTTCGGCGTGGGCGGGCTCTGCCTCTACCTGGAGTACCTGCGGCAGGCGGGGCAGGGCCGGCGGCGCGAGGAGCACCTGGACCGGGCCCTGCAGGAGCTCCGGGAGCACCTGGACGAGCTCCGGAGGGAGCTGGAGGCGCTCCGGGGGCGGGGAGGGGCGGGGCTTCACCAGGGAGGGGCGGGGCTTGAGCAGGGTGGAGAGGGACACACCCAGGGAGGGGCGGGGCATAACCAGGGAGATGCCCAGGGTGGACACGCCCAGGGTGGACACGCCCAGGGAGGGGTGGGGCATAACCAGGGACAAGCCCAGGGAGGGGCGGGGCATGGCCTGGGAAGGGATGGACACGCCCAGGGAACCTCAGGTCACGCCCAGGGTGGAGCTGGACACGCCCATGGAAGCTCAGGCCACACCCATGAAAGCTCAGGCCACGCCCAGGGTGGAGCTGGACACGCCCATGGAAGCTCAGGCCACGCCCAGAATGGGGTTGGACACTCCAATGGAAGCTCAGGCCACGCCCCCACCAAAGCTGTGAATGGCGCTGCTGGATCTGGACACGCCCCCACCGGATCTGGACACGCCCCTGCTGTGATAGGCCACACCTCTGCTGTGACAGGCCACGCCCCTGCTGTGACAGGCCACGCCCCCCCTCATTAAAGCCGCTCTGTGTGTTCTGTTCTGTGCCTTTAAGGGGCGGGGCTAACTCAGAGGGTGGGCGTGGCCAGTTGGGACATGGTCATTTTGCAGTGGGCGTGGCCAAGGCGATGGGGCAGGGCCGCTTGAGGAGGAGTGCCGTGATTGGTGGGCGGGTGCTGATTGGTCTGTGGAATGGGCGTGGCTTCCTCTGAGGGTCGGGGGCGTGGTAACTCAAGCCCCGCCCCCAATGCACAAAAAATTTACATTTTTATTTAATTTTTTTCCCGTGAAAAAAAAAAACATTTATTGGTGTGAATAAAGTGAAAAACCCAAAACTGACTTAAAAAACGCCCCAAAGTGGGGGAGGGGGGAGGGGGAAAAGTGGGGGAGGGGCTCCCCTTTCCCCCCCTCCCCCACGGTGATGGGGGGGGAAGGGGCACAGTGTGGCACTAATTAATATTTAATAATTAATAATTGTTAATAATTAAATAGCGAGAGGGGAGGGGCTTGAAACCCCTCCCCCTGTCTCGCGTCAGAGACCCCTCCCCAAATTTGGGACACCCCAAATCCCAGACTCCTCCCCAAATTCCCAGACTCCTCCCCAAATTTCCAGACCCCTCCCCAGATTCCCAGACCCCTCCCCAAATCCCAGACCCCTCCCCAAAATCCCAGACCCCCCCCACACCGGTTCCAGTTTGAGCCGCTCCAGGTCCAGCCCATTCTGGGGCTTGGGGGGGGCTGGAACGGCCGATTTCATCCTGGGGGGGGGGTGGAAATAAAAATAATGAAAATAATTAATTTGGGGACCCCCTCCCCAAAAAAAAAGGTAAATTCACTCGATTTTCACTCTGATCATCAGGAGGGTCAGCGGTCAGCTCTGCCATGACCAGGGCACGAAGGTCTGCATAAAACCGTTATAAAATGGTTACAAAAATAGTAATAACAATTAGAGCAATGATAATTTGGATAATTTGAATTGGGACGATTTGAGACAACAAAAACAAAGAGTTTCGGGCGTCCGGGTGCCTTTTTCTGGGCAGCACGAGCCCGATTAGGGACCCCCCGTTAACAGAGGATTAACCCTTACAAGCACTAACCTGTTGCATATTCACACACCTCATACACGATGCATAAATTCCGTTCAGACTCAGGATTCCGTGTTTGAATGGGATTTATCTGCCTGCCCTGTATTTATTACAGCAGCTGTCGTGTTCCAGCCTCCTCCTCCTCCTCCTCCTCCTCCTCGTTGCCCGGTGAAGGGTTACGCCCCGCGGAGGGATCTCTCGGTGATGCGGCTGTGCCGCATCAAGGTCCGGCAGCGGCAGGGGCGCGGAAGGATACACGCAAGCCGCTGCAGTTTTCCGCTGCTGTGGTGCTGTGTTCGGACCCGGTGGCGGCGGGAGCGGCGTGACAGGGCACAGGGATGCCGGCTGTGGCTGGACAGCAGCACGCAGCGGCTCGGAACTGGGACCGGGCTGTACCAGAGCTGCGGTGAAAGCAGCGGCGGGGTGGCGGCGGCGGGGCTGTGGAGATAGAACTGCGCATGCATGCGGCTGATCCCGGAAGCAGCGCTGTGGTTCGATGAGGTGGCATGGAGTGATATCACTGGTGCTGGGGTTGTAGCAACTGCGCATGCGTGGGTTCCGTCACTAGGGCAGCGCAGGCAGTCATCATGGCGGCGGGCGGGCCGGGGGGTGCAGGAGGCGGCGGATCTGCGGGAACGGGAATGGGGCTGCGGCTGCGGCCGTGGAAGGGAACGCCGGGACGTCCGTGGTTGCAGGAGGCGGCGGAGCCACGCCATCCAGCAGCTCTGAAGCGGGAGGGTGCGGTGGGGAAGGCGCGGCTCGGCCCGTCATGCAGCGGCAGCGGCAGGAGAGGGGAAGCGACCACGGGCGGCGCTGACGGGAGGCTGGGCTGGAGTCTGCGGCACCAGCATGGGGTGGCTTGGGTGGCTGGGGCGCCCCGGTAAGACAGTCATTAAAACACCCTAAAAATTATTTTAAAAGCCCTGAAAAAGCCCTAAAGGTATCCTAAACATTTCCAGAGAATTCCTAAAAGACTCCTGCAAAAAAAGCCCTAAAATATCCCTAAAAATCCCTGAAAAATCACCTGAAAGACCCTAAAAAACTGTTTAACCCCTACCTGTAACACTGTGGTCTCCAAACATCATCTCTACCTATTAATTGGGGTAACTGCAAGACCCTCAAACACCACCAAAATCACCAGCTTGAGTTGGTCTGGACAGAACCAAATAAAATAAAATAAAAAGCTTTATAAATAGAAAAATTAAAAATAAAAATTAAATAAAAATAAAATAAATGCTCTAAAAATGGGAAAATAAAAAATTAAATAAAATAGAAAATTAAAAAAATAAAAAGCTTTAAAAATAGAAAAATCAAAACTAAAAATTAAATAAAAATGAAAATAAAAAAATAAAAGAAATGCTTTAAAAATAGAAACATCAAAACTAAAAATAAATAAAAAATAAAAAATAAAATAAATGCTTTAAAAATAAAAAAACCTAAACCTAAAAAGTAAAAAAAAATTGAAAAAAAGCTTTAAAAATAGAAAGATCAAAAATAAAAATAAAATAAAAAATAAAACAAATGCTTTAAAAATAAAAAAAATCAAAACTAAAAATTAATTATAATTAAAAATAAAAAAATGCTTTAAAAATAGAAAAAGCAAAAAGTAAAAATGAAATAAAAAATAAAATTAAAAAAAAAAATAAATAGTTTAAAAATAACAAAATTAAAAATAAAAATTAAATAAAAATAAAATTAAAAAATAAAATAAAAATATTTAAAAATAGAAAAATAAAAAATAAAAATTAAATAAAAAATAAAAAATAAATACTTTAAAAATAGATAAAGCAAAAATAAAAATGAAATAAAATTAAAAAAATAAAATAGTTTATAAATAAAAAATGAAAACTAAAAATTAAATAATAAATAAAATTTAAAAATGAAATAAATGCTTTAAAAATAAAAAAAATCAAAACTAAAAATTAAGATAAAAATAAAAAAAAATTAAAAATGCTTTAAAAATAGAAAAATTAAAACTAAAAATTAATAAAAAAATTAAAACAATAAAATAAAAAGATTTAAATACGGAAAAATAAAAATAAAAATTAAAAAAATTAAATTAAAAAAATAAAATTAATTAAAAATTAATAAAAAACAAAATCAAATCCGTAAAGTTGCTGTAAAGTACCATAAAAGTTCCATAAAAAGTGGTGCCGTAAAGCGACACTGTCGTAAAACTGCCGTAAAGCGACACTATCGTAAAAGGGGCGCTTTACGGCAGTCGCGCTTTACGGCGCCTTTTACGACAGTCGCGCTTTACGGCACCTTTTGCGACAGTCGCGCTTTACGGCACCTTTTACGACAGTCGCGCTTTACGGCGCCTTTTGCGACAGTCGCGCTTTACGGCCCCTTTTGCGACAGTCGCGCTTTACGGCACCTTTTACGACAGTTCTGCTTTACGGCAGTTTTGCGACAGTCGCGCTTTACGGCACCTTTTACGACATCCGCGCTTTACGGCACCTTTTACGGCAGTCGCGCTTTACGGCACCTTTTACGACAGTCGCGCTTTACGACACCTTTTACGACAGTCGCGCTTTACGGCACCTTTTACGACATCCGCGCTTTACGGCAGTTTTGCGACAGTCGCGCTTTACGGCACCTTTTACGACAGTCGCGCTTTACGGCCCCTTTTACGACAGTCGCGCTTTACGGCAGTGCCGCTTTTTGCGACACTTTTACGACAGTCGTGCATTTCGGCACCACCTTTTTTGGAACTTTTATGGTACTTTACAGCACTTTAGCGATTTTATTTTGTTTTTTATTATTTTTAATTAATTTTATTTATTTTATTTTATTTTTTATTTTTATTTTTAAAGCTTTTTATTTTATTTTTTAATTTTATTTTTTACTTTTTGTTTTTTATTTTTCTATTTTTAAAGCATTTATTCTGGTTTTTTAATTTTATTTTTTCATTTATTTTAATTTTTCTGTTTTTAAAGCATTTATTTTGTTTTTTTTATTTTATTTTGTATTCAATTCCTATTTTAAATTTTTCTATTTTTAAAGCATTTATTTTATTTTTTAATATTATTTTTTATTTTTTAATTTTATTTTCTATTTGATTTTTATTTTTTATTTTTCTATTTTTAAAGCATTTAGTTTATATTTTTAATTTTTTATTTTATTTAATTTTTCTATTTTTAAAGCATTTATTTTATTTTTTACTATTATTTTTAATTTTTTTAATTTTTCTATTTTGAAAGCATTTATTTTATTTTTTTAATATTATTTTTTATTTAATTTTTGTTTTTTCTATTTTTAAAGCATTTATTTTATTTTTTAATTTTTTTATTTAATTTTTAATTTTAGCTTTTCTATTTTTAAAGCATTTATTTTATGTTTTTTATTTTATTTTTTAACTTTTCATTTTAATTTTTCTATTTTTAAAGCTTTTTATTTTATATTTTAAGAACAATTTTACGACAGTCATGCATTTCAGCACTTCCTTTTATGGAACTTTTACGGTACTTTAGAGCACTTTACAGTTTTTGGTTCTGTTATTTATTAATTTTTAAATTTTTTTTAAATTTCATTTTTAACCTTTATTTTTAATTTTGCTATTTTTAAAGCTTTTTATTTTATTTTTTATTTAATTTTTATTTTTAATTTTTCTATTTTTAATGCTTTTTATTTTATTTTTTTAATTTTATTTTTTACTTAATTTTATTTTTAGTTTAACCTTTATGGGTTTTTTTTCTCCGTGCCTCAGTTTACCACTGGCTGGAGTTTTCTCCCCCTTTATCTGTGCCTCAGTTTCCCTGTCATTCCCTTTTTTGTGCCTCAGTTTACCACTGGCTGGAGATGTTTTCTGTGCCTCAGTTTCCCTCCCCATTCCCCATTCCCTGTGCCTCAGTTTCCCTTTCCTGTGCCTCAGTTTCCCCCTGTTTCTCTGGGCCTCAGGAGGAGCGCCATGATTGGTGGCCGGTGCTGATGGCTCGGTGGAGTGGGCGGAGCTTCCTCCGAGGAATGTGGGCGTGGCCATTCAAGCTCCACCCCCCCGAACCCAGAAATAAATTTACATTTTAATTAAAATGTTTCCTGTAAAAAAACCGTTTATTGGTGCAAATAAAGTGAAAAACCCAAAACTGACTTAAAAAACGCCCCAAAGTGGGGGGTGGGGGGAAGGGGGAAGTGGGGGGAGGACCCCTCCCCAAATCACCGGGACCCCTCCCCAAATCACCGGGACCCCTCCCCAAATTAACGAGACCCCTCCCCAAATCACCGGGACCCCTCCCCAAATCACTGGGACCCCCTCCCCAAATCACCGGGACTCCTCCCCAAATCACCGGGACCCCTCCCCAAATTAACGAGACCCCTCCCCAAATTAACGAGACCCCTCCCTAAATTAACGAGACCCCTCCCCAAATTAACGAGACCCCTCCCCAAATCACCGGGAGCCCCCAGGACCCCCCCCAGCTACCGGGATCCCTCCCCAAATCACCCGGACCCTTCCCCGAATTACCGGACCCTCAGGACCCCTCCCCAAATTGGGGCTTCCTCGTCCCTGGAGCTGCTGCTCCACCCGAGGGAGAACGGCAAAAATTGGGAAAATCCCCCAAAAATGGGAAAAATCCCCCTAAAAATGGGAATAATCCCCCTAAAAATGAGAATAATTCCCCCCCCCCCCCCCAAAAAAGGGAAAATCCCCCCAGAAATGAGACACCCCCCTCCCCAAAAAGCGGGAAAAGCCCCAAAAAAAGTGGCTCAAATCCCCCAAAAATGGGAATAATCCCCCCAGAGAGGTGGGAAAAACCCCCCGAAATATGTGAAAACACCTCAAAAAAGTGGGAAAATCTCCCTGAAAAAGTGGGAAAACGTCGCCAAAAAGTGGGAAAATTCCCTCTAAAAAGCAAGAAAAGCCCGAAAAAGGTGGGAAAATTCCCCAGAAATGAGAATAATCTCCCCAGAAATGGGAAAATCCCCCAAAAATTGGAATAATCCCCCCAAAAGTGGGAACATCCCCCAAAAATTGGAATAATCCCCCCAGAAATGGGAACCCCCCCGCAGCAGGAGCGAAAGCCCGGAAGGAAACAAAAACCCTGAATTGTTTTTGGGGTGAAATCAGCTCTTTATGGCTCCGTGGACACTTTTCCTACCACACCGGACAATGGGATGGATGGAGCACGACGGGGACGCGACAACACCGGGAGGTGACACCGGACACCGGGAGCAGGGAGGGGACCCGGGAGGTGACAAAACCCCCCCAAAAACCCCCCCAAAATCCCATCTGGCCAATGGGAACGCGGGAGGGGAGGGGACAGGAGGTGAGACCCCCTAAGACCCCCCCAAAAACCCCAAAACCCCCCCAAAATCCTGGCTGGCCAATGGGAACGCGGGAAGGGCGGGGACAGGAGGTGACACCCCCCAAAACTGCCCCAAAACCTCCCAAAAACCCCAAAACCCCCCCAAAATCCCATCTGGCCAATGGGAATCCGGGAAGGGCAGGGACAGGAGGTGACACCTCCTAAGACCCCCCAAAATCCTGGCTGGCCAATGGGAGCCCGGGAAGGGCAGGGACAGGAGGTGACACCCCCCAAAAACCCCCCAAAAACCCCAAAACCCCCCCAAAATCCTGTCTGGCCAATGGGAACCCAGGAGGGGAGGGGACAAGAGGTGACACCCCCAAAACTGCCCCAAAACCTCCCCCAAAATCCCGTCTGGCCAATGGGAACCCAGGAAGGGCAGGGACAGGAGGTGACACCCCCCAAACCCCCAGAAACCCCCCCAAAATCCCGTCTGGCCAATGGGAACGCGGGAAGGGCGGGGACAGGAGGTGACACCCCCAAAAACCCCCCAAAAAACCCCAAAACCTCCCCAAAATCCCGTCTGGCCAATGGGAACCCAGGAAGGGCAGGAGTGGGCCCCGCCCCTTCCCCGCCCCCTCCCCTCCCCCATCATGGGGGTGGGGAAAGTTCTGGAAAGTTCTGGGTGCGTGTGTGGGGGTGGGGGGGGGAGGGGATTTTTTATATTTTTTTATATTTTAATTTTTTTTTGTTATTTTTTAATCGTTTTTTTTTGTCCTCGGGGGCGCCGGGGGGCGGCGCCGGGGGGGAGGGGCGGCCCGGGGGGGCTTCCCCGGTGCCCCCGAATTCGTTGACGCGCGTGGGGTCCACGCGGTAAATCCAGCGCTGGTACAGGTAAATGAAGAACACCACGTCTGGATTTTGGGGGGAAATTGGGGAGTTTGGGGTCATTCGGGGAAAATTTGGGGTTTTTGGGGGTCAATCGGGGAAAATTGGGGATTTTTGGGGGGTTATTCTGGGATTTTTGGGGGTTATTTGGGGGAAACTGGGGATTTTTGGGGGTTGTTTGGGGAAAATTGGGGAGTTTTTGGGGTTATTCTGGGAAAATTGGGGATTTTGGGGGTTAATCGGGGAAAATTGGGGAGGTTTTGGGATTATTTGGGGAAAATTTGGGGGTTTGGGGGGTTGTTTGGGGAAAATTGGGGATTTTTGGGGGGTTATTTGGGGAAAATTGGGGAGTTTTTTGGGGTTATTTGGGGAAAATTTGGGGTTTTTGGGGGTTATTTGGGGAAAATTGGGGAGTTTTGGGGGGTTATTCTGGGATTTTTTGGGGTTATTTGGGGAAAATTGGGAGTTTTTGGGGTTGTTCAGGGAAAATTGGGGAGTTTGGGGGTTATTCAGGGATTTTGGGGAGTTTGGGGGTTATTCGGGAAAATTGGGGATTCTTTGGGGTTTTTTCGGAGTTATTTGGGAATATTCGGAAATTATTTGGGGTTGCTTGGGGTTTATTTGGGGAAATTTGGGGTTATTCAGGAATTATTTGGGGTTATTCGGGGAAATTTGGGGAAACTTTGGGGGGAAATGGGAAATGGGTTTATTTGGGAATATTCAGGAGTTATTTGGGGTTTATTTGGGGAATTTGGGTTTTATTTAGGGTTATTCAGGAACGATTTGGGGTTATTTGGAAAATTTCATCTCAAATCCCCAAAATTCCACCTGGAAACCCCAAAATTTCCCTCTCAGATCTCTTGAATTTTGTTCTAGAACCCCTAAAATCCCCCAAATTTCCCAAAAATCCCCCAAAATCCCCCAAAATTCCTCCATAGCATCCCTCAGGCAGCCCATCCTGTACATCACGGGCGTCTCCTCCGGAACCCCAAAACTGCCCCTCAAATCCCCAAAATTCCCTCTCAAATCCCCCGAATTTCCCTCTAGAACCCCCAAAATCCCCCCAAAATCCCCCAAATCCCCCAAAATCCCCCAAATTCCCCAAAATCCCCCAGATTCACCCCAAAACGCCGCTCACCATCCCTCAGGCAGCCCATCCTGTACATCATGGGCGTCTCCTCCGGAACCCCAAAACTGCCTCTCAAATCCCCAAAATTCCACCTAAAATCCCCAAATTTCCTTCTAGAACCCCCAAAATCCCCCCAAAATCCCCAAAATCCCCCAGATTCACCCCAAAACGGCGCTCACCATCCTCAGGCAGCCCATCCTGTACATCATGGAACCCCAAAACTGCCCCTCAAATCCCCCAAATTCCACCTAAAATCCCCCAAATTTCCTTCTAAAACCCCCAAAATCCCCCCAAAATCCCCAAATCTCCCCAAAATTCCCCCAAAATCCCCGAATCTCCCCAAAATCCCCCAAATTTGCCCCAAAATTCCTCCATAGCATCCCTCAGGCAGCCCATCCTGTACATCATGGGCGCCTCCTCCGGAACCCCCAAATTCCCTCTCAAATCCCCCGAATTTCATTCTAGAACCCCCAAAATCCCCCAAAATTCCCCCAAATCCCCCCAAATTCGCCCCAAAACGCCGCTCACCATCCCTCAGGCAGCCCATCCTGTACATTATGGGCGTCTCCTCCGGAACCCCAAAACTGCCTCTCAAATCCCCAAAATTCCACCTAAAATCCCCCAAATTTCCTTCTAAAACCCCCAAAATCCCCCAAATTCCCCAAAATCCCCCAAAATCCCCAAAATCCCCCAAATTCACCCCAAAACGCCGCTCACCATCCCTCAGGCAGCCCATCCTGTACATCATGGGCGTCTCCTCTGGAACCCCAAAACTGCCTCTCAAATCCCCAAAATTCCACCTAAAATCCCCAAATTTCCTTCTAAAACCCCCAAATTCCCCCAAATTCCCCAAAATCCCCCAGATTCCCCCCAAAACAGCGCTCACCATCCCTCAGGCAGCCTATCCTGTACATCATGGGCATCTTGATGACGAAGGCGAAGAGGTCGTCGATGAAGGTGTTGAGGGCCTTGTAGGTGAGCATGCGCCAGGGCAGGTGCGCCACCGACTGCAGCTTGTAATTGATGAACAGCTGCGGGGTCATCGTGATGAACCCTGCCCGGAAAAGGGGAGTTAGGAGCCTTTTGGGGGATTTAGGAGCGTTTTTGGGGGATTTAGGAGCGATTTCGGGAATTTTTGGGCTTCGCGAGCGATTTTGGGAATTTTGGGGTTGAAGGTGTTGAGGAGCCACGGGCTGGAGCTCATTGTGGTGCTGAATCCTGGGGAAAAACTGAGATTTGGGGATGGTTTTAAGGGATTTAGGAGCGTTTTTAGGGGATTTAGGAGCCTTTTGGGGGATTTAGGAGCGTTTCAGGGGTTTGGGAACAGTTTTGGGAATTTTGGGGTTGAAGGCGTTGAGGCAGCCCCAATGGGAGCCCATTGTGGTGATGAGTCCTGGGGAAAAACAGGATTTGGGAATGGTTTTAGGGGATTTAGGAGCGTTTTTAGGAGATTTAGGAACGTTTTTGGGGGATTTAGGAGCGTTTCAGGGGTTTGGGAGCGATTTCGGGCATTTTGGGGTTGAAGGCGTTGAGGGAGCACCAACGGGAGCCCATTGTGGTGATGAGTCCTGGAATAAAACTGAGATTTGGGGAAGCTTTTGGGGATTTAGGAGCATTTTTGGAAGACTTAGGAACGTTTTTAGGGGATTTAGGAGCGTTCTGGGGGTGTGGGAGCGATTCCGGGAATTTTCGGGTTGAAGGCGTTGAGGGAGCCCCAATGGGAGCCATTGTGGTGCTGAATGCTGGAATAAAACTGAGATTTGGGGATGGTTTTGGGGGATTTAGGAATGTTTTTGGGAGATTTAGGAACAATTTGGGGGTTTCTGAGGTGGTTTGGGGGTTTGGGAGCGATTTCGGGCATTTTGGGGTTGAAGGTGTTGAGGCAGCCCCAATGGGAGCCCATTGTGGTGCTGAGTCCTGGGGAAAAACAGGATTTGGGAATGGTTTTAGGGGATTTAGGAGCGTTTTTAGGGGATTTAGGAACGTTTTTAGGGGATTTAGGAGCGTTTCAGGGGTTTGGGAGTGATTTCGGGAATTTTTGGGTAGAAGGTGTTGAGGCAGCCCCAATGGGAGCTCATCAAGGTGATGAATCCTGGGGAAAAACTGAGATTTGGGGATGGTTTTTGGGGGATTTAGGAATGTTTTTGGGAGATTTAGGAACAATTTGGGGGTTTCTGAGGTGGTTTGGGGGTTTGGGAGTGATTTCGGGAATTTTCGGGTTGAAGGCGTTGAGGCAGCCCCAATGGGAGCTCATTGTGGTGCTGAATGCTGGAATAAAACTGAGATTTGGGGATGGTTTTTGGGAGATTTAGGAGCATTTTTGGAAGACTTAGGAACGTTTTTAGGGGATTTAGGAGCGTTTTTAGGGGATTTAGGAGCATTTTTGGGGGTTTGGGAGCGATTTTTGGGGTTTGGAGGTGAAGGTTTCAAGGGTTTGCGGGTGAGGATCCACCAGAGCAGGAGCTCGGAGTGGTGGTGATGAATCCTGGAGGAAAAAATCGGAATTTGGGATGAATTTAGGGGATTTAGGAACGTTTTTAGGGGATTTGGGAGCAGTTTTGGGGGTTTGGAGGTGAAGGTGTTGAGGGACCACGAACTGGACCCTGTAGTGATGATGAATCCTGGAGAAAAAACTGGGATTTGGGAATGGGTTTTGGGGATTTAGGAACATTTTTTGGGGGATTTAGGAACATTTTTGGGGGGATTTAGGAACATTTTTTGGGGGATTTAGGAACATTTTTTGAGGATGTTTGGGGGAATATTTTGAGGACATTTCCAGGGCTATTTTGGGGAATATTTTGGGGACATTTCCAGGATATTTCAGGAACATTTTGGGAATTTTTCAGGGATATTTTGGGACGATTTGGAGAATTTTTCAGGGATATTTTTGGGACATTTCCAGGGATATCTAAGAAATATTTTGGGAATATTTTGGGAACATTTCAGCAACATTTTGGGAACATTTCAAGGGATATTTCAGGAATATTTCAGGGGCATTTCCAGGGATATTTCATGGATATTTTAGGGACATTTCTAGGAATATTTCAGGAACAATTTGGGAATTTTTTAGGGATATTTTGGGGACATTTCCAGGGGTATTTCAGGAACATTTTGGGAATTTTGGGGACTATTTTGAGGATATTTCAGGAGTATTTCAGGGATATTTTGGGAATATTTCAGGAACAATTTGGGAATTTTTCAGGGATATTTTGGGAACGTTTTGGGAATTTTTCAGGGATATTTTGTGACTATTTGGAGGCTATTTGGGGACCATTCCAGGGCTGTTTCAGGGCTGCTGTGGGAGCTGTCAGGACTCACCGAAGGTGAGCAGGAAGCCGTAGAGCATGCTGAGCACCCAGGAGTACCAGCCCTTGTGCTCCAGGTACAGCAGGCTGTACACGGCGTAGCAGCCCAGCAGCGGGAACAGGATCCACGACAGGTACCGGAACGCCATCTGCAAAACCCCAAAAACCCCTCAGAACGGGCGGGTTTGGGGCTTTTTGGGGGTTTGGGGCTGGTTTGGGGTCATTGCGGTACCGGAACGCCATCTGGAAAACCCCAAAAACCCCTCAGAACGGGGTGGATTTGGGGCTTTTTGGGAGTTTGGGGTTTGGGGGAGTTTGGGGGAGTTTGGGGCTGGTTTTGGGGTCATTGTGGTACCGGAACGCCATCTGCAAAACCCCAAAAACCCCTCAGAACGGGGGGAATTGGGGCTGTCTGGGGGTTTGGGGGGATTTGGGGCTGGTTTGGGGTCATTGCGGTACCGGAACGCCATCTGGAAACCCCAAAAACCCCTCAGAACAGGGGGGTTTGGGGCTTTTTGGGGGTTTGGGGCTGGTTTGGGGTCACTGTGGTACCGGAACGCCATCTGCAAAACCCCAAAAACCCCTCAGAACGGGGGGGATTTGGGCTTTTTGGGGGTTTGGGGGGATTTGGGGCTGGTTTGGGGTCATTGTGGTACCAGAATGCCATCTGCAAACCCCAAAAACCCCTCAGAACGGGGGGGATTGGGGCTTTTTGGGGGAGTTTGGGGTCATTGTGGTACTGGAAGGCCATCTGAAAACCCCAAAAACCCCTCAGAACGGGGGGGATTGGGGCTTTTGGGGGTTTGGGGGGATTTGGGGTCATTGCTGGGATTTCTGAGTTAATTCCTCGTCCATTTGGGGGCCATTCCTGGGAATTCTGGGGTCCATTTCCCACCCATTTGGGGCCGTCCCTGGGAATTTTGGGGCCCATTTCCCACCCATTTGGGGCCGTCCCTGGGATTTCCAGGGGATTTTTGGGGGCTCCCATTGGAATTCCGGGCCCATCCCGGGGCTCCCACCCTGGGGTCCCATCCCAAATGATTCCCAAATGATTCC
>NC_135300.1:495088-559649 GCF_051311805.1 Agelaius phoeniceus
TCCAGTTACCCCAGTGCCCATCCCAGTGCTCCAGTATCCCAGTATCCACCCCAGTTACCCCAGTGCCCATCCCAGTGCTCCAGTATCCACCCCACTTACCCCAGAGCCCATCCCAGTGCTCCCAGTATCCACCCCAGTTACCCCAGTGCCCATCCCAGTGCTCCCAGTGCTCCCAGTATCCACCCCAGTTACCCAGTGCCCATCCCAGTGCTCCCAGTACCCCCAGTATCCATCCCAGTTACCCCAGTGCCCATCCCAGTGCTCCCAGTATCCACCCCAGTTACCCCAGAGCCCATCCCAGTGCTCCCAGTGCTCCCAGTATCCATCCCAGTTACCCCAGAGCCCATCCCAGTGCTCCCAGTACCCCTGATCCCAGCTCCCGGCATTCCCAGTGCTCCCAGTATCAATTCCCAGTGCTCCCAGTTCCGGATCCCAGCTCTCCCAGTGCTCCCAGTCCCAGTTCCCAGTGCCCAGTATCAATTGCCAGTACCCATCCCAGTGCCCCCAGTGCTCCCAGTATCGATTCCCGGTATTCCCAGTGCTCCCAGTGCCCATTCCAGTTCCCCCAGTGCTCCCAGTTCCGGATCCCAGTTCCCCCAGTGCTCCCAGTGCCACTTCCCGGTTTCCCCGGCGCTCCCAGTTCCGGATCCCGGCGCTCCCAGTGCTCCCAGTCCCTCTTCCCAGCGCTCCCAGTAGCCGCAGCCCCCGGTTCCAGTTCTCCCAGTTGCTCCCAGTACCGTTTCCAGTTCTCCCAGCACCCGTTACCGGCGCCGCCCGCTGCCCCCGGCGCCCGTTACCGGCACCCCCGGTACCGCCCGCTGCCCGTTACCGGCTCTCCCAGTCTCTCCCAGTCCCTCCCAGTCCCTCCCAGTGCCCCCCAGTTCCTCCCAGTCCCGATCCCAGTCACTCCCAGTTCCTCCCAGTTCCCTCTCCCAGTTTCCCCGGTGCCGCTCCCCGGTGCCCGTTAACGCTTCCGCCGGTGCCCCCAGCTCCGGTGCCCGGTGCCCCCCAGTCGCTCCCAGTCGTTCCCAGTCGCTCCCAGTTCCCCCCAGTGCTCCCAGTTCCCCCCAGTGCTCCCAGTTCCTCCCAGTGCTCCCAGTTCCGAGCCCCGTTCACCTCATGCTGGCGGCCGTGCCCGGTCCGGGCCCTTCCGGTGGCGGCGGAGCGGGCGGGGGGAGGGGGGGGGGCCGGACCCGCCGGTCCCGGCGAGAGGCCCCGCCCCCCATGGGTATGGCCCCGCCCACCGCCAGGCCCAGGCCCCGCCCCTCCCGGGAACGGCGGCGGCGACCGGGAAATGACCCCGGGGGGGGCTCGCGGGACCAGTAACGTCCAGTGCCCCCCCAGTGCCCTCCCAGTAACTCCCAGTGCCCCCAGTGCCCTCCCAGTAACTCCCAGTGCCCCCCCAGTAACTCCCAGTGCCCTCCCAGTAACTCCCAGTAACTCCCAGTGCCCCCCCAGTGCCCTCCCAGTAACTCCCAGTGCCCTCCCAGTAACTCCCAGTAACTCCCAGTGCCCCCCAGTAACTCCCAGTGCCCCCCCAGTGCCTTCCCAGTAACTCCCAGTGCCCTCCCAGTAACTCCCAGTGCCCCCCCAGTGCCTTCCCAGTAACTCCCAGTGCCCCCCCAGTGCCTCCCAGTGCCCTCCCAGTAACTCCCAGTGCCCGCCCAGTGCCCCCCCAGTGCCCCCCCAGTAACTCCCAGTACCTCCCAGTAACTCCCAGTGCCCTCCAGTGCCTCCCAGTACCTCCCAGTAACTCCCAGTAACTCCCAGTGCCCTCCCAGTGCCCTCCCAGTGCCTCCCAGTGCCCTCCCAGTGCCCTCCCAATGTCTCCCCGGTGTCTCCCTGAACTCTCCGGTCCTGGGCACTGGGATTTACTGGGAGACACTGGAAGCTCAGGGAGGTGCTGGGGGAGTTACTGGGATTTACTGGGAGTTACTGGGATTTACTGGGAGACACTGGGAAGGTCAGGGAGGTGCTGGGGGAGTTACTGGGATTTACTGGGAGTTACTGGGATTTACTGGGAGACACTGGGAAGGTCAGGGAGGTGCTGGGGGAGTTACTGGGATTTACTGGGAGTTACTGGGATTTACTGGGAGACACTGGGAGGGACTGGGGGCACTGGGATTTACTGGGAACTTCGCGGGGAACCGGGGAGCCCCGGTGCCGGTTTCCGGTGCCGGTTCCCCACTCCCAGTGCCCCTTCCCCATCCCCGGCTCTCCGGTGCCGGTTCCCGGTCCCAAATCCCGGTCCCCATTCCCCATTCCCGGTTCCCGGTGCCCCCTTCCCCATTCCCGGTTCCCCTTCCCCATTCCCGCCTCTCCGGTGTTGATTCCCCATTCCCGGTTCCCGCTACCCCTGTCGGTTCCCGGTCCCGGTTCCCGGTCCCGGTTCCCGGTCCCGGTTCCCCATCCCCGGCTCTCCACTGTCGGTTCCCGGTGCCGGTTCCCGGTCCCCATTCCCGGTCCCCATTCCCGTTCCCCATTCCCGGTCCCCGTTCCCCATTCCCGGCTCTCCACTGTCGGTTCCCGGTCCCCATTCCCGGTCCCGTTCCCCATTCCCGGTCCCGGTCCCCGTTCCCCATTCCCGTTCCCCATTCCCGCCTCTCCGTTACGTCCCCGCCCCTGCCCCGCCCCCAGCCCCGCCCTCTCCGCCGCCGCCGCCGCCGCCGCCGCCGCCGCCGCCGCCCTTTGTGTCCGCGCGTGGCCTCGGCCCCGGCGCTCACCGGCGATGGCGGCTCCGTGATGGCGGCGGGGCCGGCCCGGGGGCGACCGGGAGCCCCATGCGGGGGCCGCCGCCATGGGGCAGGTCCTGGGCTTCGCCCACTGCAGTACGGACCGGGAACCGGGAACCGGAACGGGGAACCGGGAGCGGCACCGGGGAGCGGCACCGGGGAGCGGGAGGGGCCGGGGATGGGGGAATCGGGGATGAGGGACCGGGAACCGGGACCGGGGAGCGACACCGGGAACCGGGAGGGGCCGGGGATGGGAGATCGGGGACTGGGGACCGGTACGGGGAGCGGCACCGGGAGGGGCCGGGGATGGGGAACCGGGAACGGGGATGCGGGAGTGGCCGGGAACCGGGAGGGGCCGGGGATGGGGGACCGGGAACCGGGAACGGAGCGCGGGGAGGGGCTGCGGGATGCGGGAGTGGCCGAGAACCGGGAACGGGCACCGGGAACCGGGGAGCGGCACCGGGAGGAGCCGGGGATGGGGGATCGGGGATCGGGAACCGGGCGCGGGGAACGGGGAGGGGCCGCGGGATGCGGGAGGTACCGGGGAACGGCGAACCGGGAGCGGCCGGGGATGGGGAACCGGGAGGAACCGGGAGGAACCGGGCACGGAGGGATTGGGAGTGGCCGGGGATGGGAGCACCGGGAAGCGGGGATGGATCCGGTACCCGGAACCGGGACGGGGATGGGAGCACCGGGAAGCGGGGATGGATCCGGTACCCGGAACCGGGACGGGGATGGATCCGGTACCGGGAACCGGGACGGGGATGGATCCGGTACCGGGAGGGGACGGGGATGGGGGATCGGGGCGGCACCGGGAGGCACCGGGAGCTGCGGGAACCGGGAGGAACCGGGACTGGGAGTGGCCGGGATGAGGGGACCGGGAGTTACCGGGACCGGGAGTTACCGGGAGGGATCGGGACCGCGGGAACCGGGACGGGAACACCGGGGACAAAGATACCCGGGGCCACGGTACCGGGAGGCGCCGGGGACGGCGGGAACCGGGACTTGGAGGCACCGGGAGCACCGGGGATGGAGGAACCGGGGATGGAGGAACCGGGGATGGAGGAACCGGGGAGGTCCCGGGAGGGGCGGGGGGGGCGCGCCCGGGGGTCCCGGATCAAGTTTGGGGGTCCCGTGACCCCCCCGTGCCCCCCCCCCAGAGGAGGCTCCGTCCACGGCCTCCACCACACCGGACTCCACCGAGGGTGAGCGGGAGCCCCAAAACACCCCAAATTCACCCCAAAATCCCCCAAATTTACCCTAAAATCCCCCCAATTTACCCCAAAAGCACCCCCAAAACCCCCAAACCCGCCCAATGTACCCCAAAGCCCCCCGGGTGCGGCTTTTGGGGAGGGGGGCGTGGGAGGGTCCCCAAACCCCTGAAGCCCAAAACTCCTGAACCCCCCCAGTGAACCCCAAACTCACCCCAAACCCCCCCAAATTTACCCCAAATCTCCCAATGAACTCCCTAAACCCACCCAAATTAACGCCAAACCTGCCCCAAATCCACCCCAATTTACCCCAAAATCCCCCCCCATTTACCCAAAACCCCCAATTTACCCAAAAATCCCCCCCAAAATCCCCCAAACGCACCCTAAACCCCGCCGATTCACCCCAAACGACCCCAAATCCCCCCAAAACCCCTCCCCAAACCCCCCCCCCAAAACCCCTCTCCAATTTACCCCAAATCCACCCCTGATCCCCCCCCCAAAACCTCCCCAAATTTACCCCAAATGCCCCCAAATTTACCCCGATCCCCCCCCCCCCATTAGGCGGCCCCGAGGACCCCCCCCCTTTCCCGGAGCTGCCGGAGGAGCCCCCCGAGGAGGAGGAGGAGGAGGAGGAAGATGAGGATGATGAGGATGATGAGGAAGGGCCCCCCCGGGACCGCCCCTCCCCCCACGAGCTCACCTTCTCCTACATCGCCTTCGGGGGGGGCGGGGGGAGGGGCGACCCCCACCCCCCCCCTCGGAGGGGTCGCGCCCCTCCCCCACGCCTGAGCCCCGCTGGGGGAGGGGCGTTCGGGGGCCGGACCCCTCCCCCCTCCAAAAGGCCCCCGGGGACCCCCCCCCAAAAAAAAGGAGCGGGGGGAGCCCGAACCCGCCCCTCCCCCACCCCCAAAATGGGGGCGGTCCGAGGAGGGGTCGGGGGGGGAGGGGCGAGGAGGAGGAGGAGGAGGAGGAAGAGGAGGAAGAGACCCCAGGGAGGAAGGGTGAGGATGGGGGAATTTGGGGGGGATTTGGGGGGTCCTGGGGTAATTTGAGTGGGTCCGGGGGGTTTTGGGGGGAATTGCGGGATTTGGGGGAGATCTGGGGGAGATTTGGGGGTCCCTGGGGGGGTCCCCGGGGTAATTTCAGGTCCCTGGGGGAAATCTGGGGGTCCCTGGGGGGGTCTGGGGTTGATTTGGGGGTCCCTGGCGTAATTGGGGCTCCTGGGGGGGAATTTGGGGAAATCTGGGGGGGTCCCTGGGGAGAGATTTGAGGGTCCCAGGGTAGATTTGGGGGGGTCTGTAAGGATTTGGGGGTCTCGGGGGGAGATTTGGGGGGGTCTAGGGGGCATTTGGGGGTCCCTGGGGGTATTTGGGACCCCCTGGGGGTATTTGCGGATATTTGGGACCCCAGACCCCCCCATTTTCCCCCCTCCCAGCATCCCCCGCGCCGCTCCCCTCCCCCCCGCCAGGGGGCGCCCCCGCGGAGCCCCCCCGAGCCTCGGCCCCGCCCCCTCCTCCCGCCGACCAATCAGCGAGCGCGGCGGGCGCCGACGGACAGGGTGAGCGGCCAATGGGAGCGCGGGGGGGCTCCGGTTTCGGGGAGGGGTCGCGCCGCCCCCCGGCGCCATTGGAGGGTTAAAAATAGGGGGTGACCCCCCCCCAAAAATAACCCGGGACCCCCCAAAATAACCCCGGGAGGCACCGAGCGAGACATGGAGGGAACTGGTGCGGACTGGGGGGGACTGGGAGGGACTGGAGGGACTTGGGGGGAACTGGGGGGGACTGGGGGGAACTGGGAGGGACTGGGGGGAACTTGGGGGGAACTGGGGGGACTGGGGGGAACTGGGAGGGACTGGGGGGGAACTGGGAATCATTGGGAGAACACTGGGAGCAACCTGGAGGGGCTGGAAAGCACTGGGGGGGGTTCTGGGAGGGCACTGGGAGCAACTGGGAGGGGACTGGGAGGGACTGGGGGGGATTGGAAGAAACTGGGAGCACTGGGGTGGCACTGGGGGACACTGGGGGCACTGGGAATGGAACTGGGGTGGCACTGGGGTGGCACTGGGAGCACTGGGAGCTCCAGTAAGGAACTGGGGGAGCACTGGGGTGGCACTGGGGTGGCACTGGGAGCACTGGGGGCTCCAGTAAGGAACTGGGGTGGCACTGGGGTGGCACTGGGAGCACGGGGGTGGCACTGGGAGCACTGGGAGCACTGGGAATGGAACTGGGCGAGCCCTGGGGTGGCACTGGGAGCACTGGGGGCTCCAGTAAGGAACTGGGTGAGCACTGGGGTGGCACTGGGAGCACTGGGGGCTCCAGTAAGGAACTGGCGGAGCCTCTGAAGGGGCCCTGGGGTGACACTGGTGGCGTCCCCATTGTCCCCAGTGTGGGAGCTGCTGTACTGGCGCGTCCCCCACCGCTCGGCGCTGGCCTTGCTGGTGTCACTGGTGTTGCTGGGCTCCCTGTCCCGCTTCAGCGCCGTCGCCGTGGTGGCACACGCGGCGCTGGCCGTGCTGGCTGTCACCGTCCCCCTGCGCCTGCGCCAGGTGGCCCTGAGGGCGCTGAGGCCATCGACCACGGAGAGCCCGGCCAGGTGAGTGACACCTGAGCGTCCCCTCCCACCCTGTGTCACCCCCAGTGTCCCCCCCGTGTCACCCCCAGTGTCCCCTCCCTGCCACCCCCAGGGAGATCAGGGTGGCCCTGGTGGCTTTGTCCCATCCCTGTGCCTGTCCCTGTCCCCTGGCTCTGTCCCTCTGTCCCTCTGTCCCTCTGTCGCTGTCCCATGACACCGCACCTGTCATTGTCCCTGTCCCCATTGCTGTCCCTCTGTCCTTCTGTCCCTGTCTGTGTCCCCATCGCTGTCCCCCTGTCCTCACTGTCCCTGTCCCTCTCAGTTGTCCCTGTCCCCATTGCTGTCCCCATGTCCCCATCCCTGTCCCTGTCCCCTGTCCCTGTCCTTCTGTCCCCATCACTGTCCTCATCCCTGTCCCCGTGGCTGTCCCCATGTCCCCAACGCTGTCCCCATGTCCCCAGGAGGACAGAGCCCCTCAATGAGGAGCAGCAGCGCTGGGCGCGGTGCCCTTCACCCTCCTCTTCCTCGTGTGTCCCTGTCCCCGTGGCTGTCCCCAGCTCTGTCCCCATGTCCCCGTGGCTGTCCCCAGGGCTGTCCCCATGTCCCCAACGCTGTCCCCAATGTCCCCAGGAGGACAGAGCCCCTCAGTGAGGAGCAGCAGCAGCGCTGGGCGCGGTGCCTGGCCCGGCACACGGTGGCGGCCGCCCGCACCCTCACCCGACTCTTCCTGGTGCACAGCGTCCCCGAGTCCCTCAAGGTGACAGCAGGGGACACCGGGGGACACCGGGGGACACTGGGGGGAATGGGGGCTGTGGGGACACTGGGGACATTGGGGAACATGAGGGACATTGGGGGACATTGGGGGGAATGGGGGCTGTGGGGACATTGGGGACATTGGGGGCACGCGGAAAAATTCGGGACATGAGGGACACTGGGGACGTGGTGACATTGGGGACATTGGGGGGCACAGGGGACATTTGGGGGGTTTTGGGGACGTTGGGAACATGAGGGCCATGGGGACATTTGGGACGCTGCGGACACAAGGGGGTGTAGGGGACACTGAGGGCACTGGGGACATGGAGGGACATTGGGGACACTGGGGACACTTGAGGGGGTATTGGGGACACATGGGTGGCACGGGGGACTCAGGGGACATTGGGAACATGAGGGACATGGGGGATATTTGGGGACATTGGGGCCCCATGGGGGACACTGAGGGCATTGGGGACACTGGGGACACGGGGGGGGCTGAGGGTGGCACTGCCAGTGACGGTGACAGTGACAATGTCACCTGTGGTGGCCGCAGTTCGCCTTCCTGTTCTACCTGCTGACCTACGTGGGGGCCGCCTGCAACGGGGTGACACTGCTGGCAGCGGGTACGAGAGGGGACATCGGGGACATCGGGGACATCGGGGACATTCGGGGGATTGGGGACATTTGGGGACATTCGGGGGGATTGGGGACATCGGGGACATGGGGGGCATTGGGGACATCGGGGACATTGGGGGGATTGGGGACACTGGGGGACATTGGGGGGATTGGGGACATTGGGGACACTGGGGGACATTGGGGAGACATTGGGGGCCATTGGGGGACATCAGGGACATTGGGGGGATTGGGGACATTGGGGGACATTGGGGACATTGGGGGGACATTGAGGACATCGGGGACATTCGGGGGATTGGGGACATTGGGGGGATTGGGGACATTTGGGGACACTGGGGGACATTGGGGAGACATTGGGGGCCATTGGGGGACATCAGGGACATCAGGGACATTGGGGGGATTGGGGACATTGGGGGCACATTGAGGACATTGAGGACATTGGGGGGATTGGGGGACATTGGGGAGACATTGGGGGGATTGGGAGACATTGGGGACATTCAGGGGGATTGGGGACATTGGGGGGACATTTGGGCCATTGGGGACATCGGGGACATCGGGGACCTCAGGGACATCGGGGACATTGGGGGGACATTGGGGGACATTGGGGGACATCAGGGGGATTGGGGACACTGGGGACATTGAGGGGATGATGAGGGGACCCTGGGGACGGTTGGGGGCAGTTGGTGACCCCAGGTGTCCCCACAATGTCCCCCTGCCCAGGTGTCATCAGCGCCTTCACCTTCCCCATGCTCTACCGGCGCCACCAGGTACGGCCACGCCCCAGGTGACACCCGAGGGGACACCCGAGGCTGGCACTGCCACCACAGCGGGGGCGGTGACACTTGTGTGTGTCCCCAAATGTCCCCCAATGTCCCCCTCAGGCCCAGATCGATCAACACCTGAGCCTGGCTCGGAGCCACCTGAGCCACCTGCGAGCCAGGTGAGTGTCCCCAATGTCCCCCCAATGTCCCCCCCAGTGTCCCCAATGTCCCTCATGTCCCCGAATGTCCCTGCAGGGTCCTGGCCAAGCTGCCAAGTGCCAAAGTGAAGCCGCAGTGACACCGCTGTCCCCACCCCGAGGTGACATCCAGGAGGGGGCGTGGCCATGGGAGGAGGCCACGCCCCCTTCATGTCCTTTTTTTCCCTCCCCCCCCCTCATCCGTGCGGGGGGAGGGGCGATAATTTAATAAAAACTCTTGTGACAAACGGGTGACAACGTGACAATGTCCCCCCCAATGTCCCCAAATGTTCCCCAGTGTCCCAAGTTTTCCCATAATGTCCCCAATGTCCCCAGTTCCCCCAACGTCCCCAGTGTCCCCAATCTTCCCAAAATTTCCCCCCAATGTCCCCAAATTTCCCTAAATCTCCCAAATTTTCCCCCAATGTCCCCATACCCCCCCAATGTCCCCAGATTCCCCCCCAATGTCCCCAATGTGTCCCCAATGTGTCCCCAATGTCCCAAATTTTCCCCCAAAATGTCCCAAATTTCCCAGTGTCACCCAAATGTCCCCAAATTCCCCCCCCCCGCCCCGCAAAAAGCGCGCGAACGCGGCGCCTCAAGCCCCGCCCCGTCCCGCTTTGACCCCGCCCCTGCCCCGTCCCGATTGGTCGCCGGCCCGGCCAATGCCACGCCCCCGTTGCCATGGCCGCGGCCGTTGCCGCGCGACGTAAACACGGGACGCCGGACGTGGTGACGTCACCGGCGGGGAACGCCGTAACCGGGGAGACCCGCGCGGTGTTTACCGGGACGGGAGAGGGAACCGCGGGAAAATAGGGCGGGGAAAAACCCCGGGAACCGGACAGGGACCCCCGGGACCCCCGAGAGCCGAGAGGGACCCCCGGGACACCGGGAACCGGGCTGGGACCCCCGGGACACCGGGATGGGACCCCCGGGACACCGAGAACCGGGCTGGGACCCCCGGGACACCGGGCAGGGACCCCCGGGACACCGGGATGGGACCCCGGGACACCGGGATGGGACCCCCGGGACACCGGGAACCGGGCAGGGACCCCCGGGACACCGGGATGGGACCCCGGGACACCGGGAACCGGGCAGGGACCCCCGGGACACCGGGATGGGAGCGGGACCCAAGGAAACCGGGCGGGGACCCCCGGAACGGAACACGGACCCCCGGGACCCTCGGAACGGGGCTGAGACCCCCGAAAGCTGACCGGGATCCCCGGGAACCGAGTGGAACCCCCAGGAACGTGACTGGGACTCCCGGAACACCGGGAACGGGGCTGAGACCAACGAGAACCGGCCAGGACCCCCGGGAACGGGACAGGAACCCCCGAGAGCTGACTGGGACCCCCGGGACACCGGGAACGGGGCTGGGACCCCTGAGAACCGACTCGGACTCCTGGGAATGGGATTGGGAACCCCGGGATCCCGGGAACCGGGCAAGGACCCCGGGACCCCCGAGAACCGACCGGAACCCCCGATAACGGGACAGGGACCCCCGGTAACGGGACTGGGTCCCCCGAGACCCCCGGGACACCGGTAACGGGACCCCCGGGTTATGCCGGGACCGGGAGCCACCGGAGCCGCCGCCGGTGGCACCGGAGGGGGCGGGGCCGGCTCGGATGAATGAATGACCCCGAGGGCGTGGGAACCGCCCCCCCCGGGGGTGCCCACGGTGCCGCCGTGACTCAGCGCCGGTTCCCGCCGGTGACATCAGCGCCCGGTGCCCGGCCCGGGGCTGCGGAGGGACCGGGACCCACTGGGACCCTCGGGAACCACGAACCGGGACCCCCGAACCCCCAAACCGGGACCCCCGGGACCCTCAGGGACCCCCGAACCGGGACCCCCAAACCGGGACCCCGGAACCCCAAACCGGGACCCTCCGGGACCCCCGAACCGGGACCCCTCGGACCCCGCGGACCCCCGAACCGGAACTCGCGAACCGGGACCCCTGGAATCCCCGAACCGAGACCCCCAGACCCCCATCCGGGACCTCCCCGGTACCGGGAACGGCTCCTGCCGGAGACGGTACCGGGGGGGGTCCCGAGGCGTTACCGGGAGAGCTCCCGGTGGTACCGCGGGGGATCCCGGGGGTCTCCCGGGGGATGTCCCGGGGGCTACCGGAGGTCCCGGGGGTTCCTCAAAGACACCGGGGGGTCCCGATGGCGGAACCGGGGAGATCCCGGAGGGAGCGGGGGGTCCCGGGGGTCTCATGGGGGAGTTCCCGGGGTTGCCAAAGGTCCCGGGGACACCGGGAGATCCCGGTCGGGGTCGCGGGGATCCCGTGAGGTCACCAGAGGGAGATACCGGGGATCCCCGGTGGGTGGGGGGGGTCCCGCGGGTCTCATGGGGAGTTCCCGGGGGTTACCGGAGGTCCCGGGGGCTCCTCGAGGACACCGGAGGTCCCGGGAGGTCACCGGGAGATGCACCGGAGGAGGGGGATACCGAGGAGTTCCGGTGGGTCGGGGGTCCCGGGGGTCTCCCGGGGCAGTTCCCGGTGCCGCCAGCCCAGAGGGTTCGGGCCGTTTCTAGAACGGGCGGCCGTTCCCGTTTCTATTAATACGGGCGGGCGGCGGCGGCGGCGGCGGCGGCGGCGGCGGCGGTGGCGGAGGGAATCCCTGTGACGTCATTGCTAGGATACCAAACAAACACTCCAGACAAGCCCATATATGGCTAATTGCGTCACAGGAACTCCGGGGGGGCGGGGCCAGGGGATCCCCCCCGTTCCCGGCCCTCCCCGGAGCCTCTTAACGGCGGCGGCGCCTCCGGGAGCCTCAAACGGCGGCGGGCACCGAACGCGCGGAGCCCGCGGGGTCTCGGTGGGCCCGGGGGGGTCCCGGGGGTCCCCGAACGGCGGCGGAGGGGGGCGTGACGTCAGCGGAGGGGGGCGTGGCCCCGCCGTATAAAGCGGCGGGGCTGCCGTGAGCCGTTCATTCATAAAACCGGACACCGGGGCGAGCGGCGGGAGCGTCAGCGGGGCCTGGCCGAGGGGATTTACCGGAGCTCGGCACGGATTTACCGGGGCTCGTAACGGAAAGGGAGATTTTTTTTGTACCGGGACAACTTTTGGGAAACCGCCGGGAGTTTTCTGTAGCGGAGCCACCGGAGCCGGTCACGGATGGAGCGGAGCGTGTGAGGGGGGTTTTGGAACGGAGAGCCGGAGATCGGAACGGACGGTACCGGCGATTATAGGGAACAACCGGAGATCGGAACGGACGGTACCGGAGATTATAGCGGACAACCGGAGCTGGGCACGGACGGTACCGGAGCTTATAGCGGATAACCGGAGCTTGGCACGGAGGGTAGCGGAGCTTTTAGGGCACGACCGGACACGGCGGCGCTCGGTACCGGCAAACCGGAGCTCGGCACGGACGGTACCGGAGCTTATAGCGAAAAGCAGAGCTTTTAGCGGACAACCGGAGCTTACAGCGGACGGTACCGGAGCTTTTAGCGCACAACCGGAGCACGGCACGGACACACCGGAGCTCACAACCGCTTAAGCGGGGCACACCGGACACCCACCGGAGCCTGACCGGAGCCTGACCGAACCGAGCCTCCCCCCGCCCCGTGATGCCGCCGGTGCTAACGGCGTGACCCCGCAGCTTTGTGGCGGCGGGGCGGCCCCCGCGGCCCCGGGGCCATGTTCCAGGGGTTCCCCGGGGATTACGACTCGGGCTCCCGGTGCAGCTCGTCGCCCTCGGCCGAGTCCCAGTACCTGTCGCCGCTCGACTCCTTCGGGAGCCCCGCGGCCGCCGCCGGGGCCGCTCAGGTGAGCGCCGGGAGGAACCGGGGGCGTGAGGACGATGATGGGGATGAGGAGGATGAGGCGGGGAAGGGGGGGAGGATGAAGAAGAGGAGCACCGGGGGGGCGGGGCCGTGCGTAAGCCGCGCGCAGTGACGTCGCGGGCGGCGGTGACGCGGCACGCACGCACGCAGAGCGCGCGGGTTATTTTTGGGGTGTCCCCTCCCCCCCTCTCCCCCCGCTGCGGCGCGAGGCGTTGCCAAGGGAGACGGGAGATGGACACGCCCCCTCGGGGGTGGGCACGCCCACTTTGCGGCGAAACCGCGCCCATATGAGCGCGTGGAACGGGGTTAGGCCACGCCCACTGGTGGGGATGGGCGCGCCCCCTCTGAGCCTTGGCCACGCCCCCTCTGAGCCTTGGCCACGCCCCCTCGCGAATTTTGGGGGGCTCGGGGGTGGCCCCAAAGGGTGGCGGTGTCACCTGGGGGTGACGATGTCACCTGGGGACCCTCGGGGTCCCCTCCAGGGCTCGGATTCTGGGGAGGGGGCGACCCCCAGACCCCTCCCTCAGCCCGAGATGGGTTTGGGGGTCCCTGGGGGTGACAGGGACAGGGGGGACACTCGGACTGAGGTGACACGGACACGGGGATGTCACCCTTGGGTCACAGGGACATGAGAGCGTCACCTTTGGGTGACAGGGACCCTCAGACTGGGGTGACAGGGACACAACTGTGTCACCAGTGGGTGACAGGGACACCACGATGTCACATCCCGGAGCCGGGGGAGGACTGGGGTGTCCCCAGCGGTGTCACCGCTCTGACCGTGTCCCCCCGTGTCCCCAGCGGTGTCACCGCTCTGACCGTGTCCCCCCGTGTCCTCTCATGTCCCCCTGTGTCCCCAGCGGTGGTGTCACCTCTCTAACCCGTGTCCCCCCGTGTCCCTCTGTGTCCCCCGCGGTGTCACCTCTCTAACCCGTGTCCCCTCATGTCTCCCCGTGTCCCCCGTGTCCCCCACCCCTCTAACCGTGTCCCCCTGTGTCCCCCCGTGTCCCCAGCGGTGTCACCCCTCTAACCGTGTCCCCCGTGTCCCCCACCCCTCTAACCGTGTCCCCAGCAGTGTCACCCCTCTAACTGTGTCCCTCCGTGTCCTCCACCCCTCTAACCGTGTCCCCCTGTGTCCCCCCGTGTCCCCAGCGGTGTCACCCCTCTAACCGTGTCCCCCACCCCTCTAACCGTGTCCCCCGTGTCCCCGTGTCCCCCACTCCTCTAACCGTGTCCCCCGTGTCCCCCCAGGAGTGCAGCGCCCTGGGGGACATGCCCGGCTCCTTCGTGCCCACGGTGACGGCCATCACCACCAGCCAGGACCTGCAGTGGCTGGTGCAGCCCACGCTCATCTCCTCGGTGGCCCGGGGGCTCCCATGGCCCAGCAGCCGCCGCAGCCGCCGCCGCCGCCCCCTCCTCCCCTGGACCCCTACGAGCTGCCCGGGCCCAGCTACGGCACCCCCGGCATGGGCGGCGGGAGCTTCGCGGGACCACCGGGACCGACCCCCGGCAGAGCCCCCCGGGCGAGGGCGCGGCGGGGCCGGGAGGAGACGGTGAGAGGGGACGGGGGGGGACGGACAGGGGGACAGGGGGGACGGACACGGGGACAGAGGGACAGGAGGATGGAGGAGACGGTGAGAGGGGACAGGGGGACGGACAGGGGGACAGACAGGGGGACAGAGGGACAGAGGAGACGGTGAGAGGGGACGGGGGGACGGACAGGGGGACAGGGGGACAGAGGAGATGGTGAGAGGGGACAGGGGGACGGGGGACAGACAGGGGGACAGGGGGACAGAGGAGACGGTGAGAGGGGACAGAGGGACGGGGGACAGACAGGGAGGACAAACAGGGGGACAGGGGACAGACAGGGGGACCCAGGGGGACAGAGGAGATGGTGAGAGAGGACAGAGGGACGGGGGACAGAGGGGTGGTGGCACTTTGGGGATGTGGCAGGGGCTGTCAAAGTGGAAGCGGAAGGAGATTGAAGGACAGACAGGTGGTGGCACCTCAGGGACACCGCTCTTGGTGGCACCTTGGGGACAGCGTGAGCAGCAGGAGCCTCAGGGACAGCTCAGGTGGTGGCACCTTGGGGACATCAGGAGAGGCAGGAGATTGGGGCCACCCCAGGTGGTGGCACCTTGGGGACATGGAGGCAATCTGGGGACAGCAGGAACCCGCTGAGGGATGTTCCAGGTGGTGGCACCTTGGGGACATGGAGGCAATCTGGGGACAGCAGGAACCCGCTGAGGGATGTTCCAGGTGGTGGCACCTTGGGGACATGGAGGCAATCTGGGGACAGCAGGAACCCGCTGAGGGACGCTCCATGTGGTGGCACCTTGGGGACACCACTCTCGCTGACCTCCCCCGCGCCCATGACCCCAGCGGGATTTTGGGTGCAGCCAGCGGGATTTTGGGGCCGGGGGCTCGCAGAGGGTGACAGAGGCGACACCGGGTGGCATCAGGGTGACATCAGGGTGACGCTGCTGTCCCCTGTCCCCGCAGCTGACCCCCGAGGAGGAGGAGAAGCGCCGCGTGCGGCGGGAGCGGAACAAACTGGCGGCGGCCAAATGTCGCAACCGGCGCCGCGAGCTGACGGACCGGCTGCAGGCGGTGAGTGACGGCACTATCGCGACATTATCGGGACATTGTTGCGACATCAGTCACCGCCAGGGGGTGGCGTGTGAGTGACACTATTGCGACATTATGGGGACACTATCGCGACACTATCGCGACATTGTTGCGACATTAATCACCGCCAAGGGGCGGCATTTGAGTGACGCTATCGCGACAATATCGTGACACTATCGGGACATTATCACAACATTATGGGGACACTATCGTGACAGCAATCACCGCCAGGGGGTGGCATTTGAGTGACACTATCGCGACACTATGGCAACACTATCGAGACATTATCAGGACACTATCACGACAGTAATAACCGCCACGGGGTGGCGTTGTCTCCAAGGGCCCGCAGGACGCGGCCGCAGAGGGAGATGGGGACAGAGGTGTCACCAGTGATGGTGGCAGTGTCCTCGGAGCTGGGGACATTTGGGGACATCAGGAGGGGACAGCGGTGTCCCCAGTGATGGTGGTGATGTCCTCGGAGTTGATGTCCCCCAAGATTTGGGGACACCAGAGGGGACAGAGGGCGACAGTGGCACCCCTGAGAGCTGGGGACACCAGAGGGGACAGACGGACACCAAGAGATGTCCCCAGGCTTGGGGACAGATGGACACGGACAATGCCATCCGTGGGGACAGATGGACACCCAGAGATGTCCCCTGAGCTGGGGACATCCAAGGGGACAGGACGAGGACAGTGCCATCTGTGGGGACAAGGGGACAAAGGAGGGGGCAGACGGACACTTAGGGACATAGGAGGAGCCTGAGGGATGTCCCCAAGTTTGGTTTGGGGACATCCGAGGGGACACTCAGGGATGGCCGGACAGAGGCCCAGACAGACACAGGAGGGACACAACGACCCTGGGGACACTCAGGGACACTTGGGGACATCCCTGAGTGGGTGATGGCGCTGTCCCCAGACTTGGGGACACGCAGAGACCTGGATGGACACGCAGTGACACGGGATGGCCACAGGAGGGCGACAACGACCGTGGGGACACCCAGGGAGGGACAGACAGAGACCAGGACAGACACGCAGTGACACGGGAGGGCCACAGGAGGGCGACAAAGACCCTGGCGACACTCAGAGAGACACGGGAAAGCCTCAACGACCCCTGGGGACACTCGGGGACACTCGGGGACATCCCTGAGTGGGTGATGGCGCTGTCCCCAGACTTAGGGACACCCGGAGACCCAGACGGACACGCAGGGACACAGGACGGCCACAATGACCCCGGGGTGCCACCTGGGGGGACACCTGTAGATGTCACCTGGACACTGCCAGGTCTCTGGTGGCGCTGTCCTCAGACCTGGGGACACTCAGGGATGGACGGACAGAGACCCAGACAGACACACAGGGACATGGGAGGGGACAGCGACACTGGGGACACTCAGGGACACTTGGGGACACTCAGGGATGGACAGGCAGAAACCCAGGGCCACGGGAGGGCCACAACAACCCCGGGTGCCAGCTGGTGGCACACCTGGTGACACCGCCGTGCCCCTGACGTGGCTGTCCCCGCAGGAGACGGACCAGCTGGAGGAGGAGAAGGCCGAGCTGGAGTCGGAGATCGCCGAGCTGCGCAAGGAGAAGGAGCGCCTGGAGTTCGTGCTGGTGGCCCACGCTCCCGCCTGCAAGGTCCCCTTCGAGGACATCGGCGGCGCCACCACCGCCGCCGCCGCCGCCGCCGCCGCCGCCATGGTGGCCCCTGTCCCCGTCACCGTCCCCGTCTCCTCCGAGGTGAGCAGCCCGGGCAAGGCTCCGCTGTCCCCGCTGTCGCCGCTGCCGTTGTTCCTCCTCCCGCAGGGTCCCTTCCCCGCCTGCTGGGGACCCCCTAACGCGACCCCCCCCGCGTTTGTGTCCCCCCACCCAGAGGGAGCCTCCTCCTCCTCCTCCTCCTCGTGCGGAGCCTCGCACCAGCAGCGGAGCGGCGGCGGCGGCGGCAGCGGCGACCACCGGGGCTCCTCCTCCTCCTCCTCGGACTGCCTGAGCTCCCCCTCGCTCCTCGCGTTGTGAACGGGGCAGGTGGCACTTGGTCACCTCCGTGCGTCCCCTCGGTCACCTCCGTGTGTCCCCCGCTCGGGGGGTTCCCTGTCCCCCTCGAGGTGACCCCTCCAGGTCACCTCCACCGGGGCTGCTCCTCCTCCTCCTCTTCCTCGTCCTCCTCCTCCTCCTCGGACTGCCTGAGCTCTCCCTCGCTCCTCGCGTTGTGAACGGGGCGAGGTGGCACTTGGTCACCTCCGCGTGTCCCCTTGGTCACCTCCGGGTGTCCCCTTGGGCCTTGACGGGGTCCCTGTCCCCCCTCCAGGTGCCACCTCCAGGTGACCTCTGTGTCCCCCCTCAAGGAGGTCCCTGCACCTCCAGGTGACCCCTCCAGGTCACCTCCCACTTTGTCACCTCCATGTCCCCCTCGAGGGGCTCCAGGGGCCACCTCCCCCCTCTCCAGGTGTCATTTGTCACCTCCGTGTCCCCCCTCGAGGAGGTCCCTGCGCCTCCAGGTGCCACCTCCAGGTGCCACCTCCAGGTGTCAACTCCCACTTTGTCACCTCCTCCTCCTCGGACTGCCTGAGCTCTCCCTCGCTCCTCGCGTTGTGAACGGGGGCAGGTGGCACTTGGTCACCTCCGTGTCCCCTTTGTCACCTCCGTGTCCCCCTGAGGAGCTTCAGGAGCCACCTCCACATTCTCCAGGTGTCCCTTTGGGGTCCCCCCCTGCTCGGAGGTGTCACTTTGTCACCTCCGTGTCCCTTTCAGGGGGTCCCTGGACCTCCAGGTGACCCCTCCAGGTGCCACCTTCCAGGTGTCCCCATCCAAGTGACCCCTCCAGGTGCCCCCATCCAGGTGCCACCTCCAGGTGTGGCCTCGTGTCCCGCCTGTCCCCTCCCCTGTCCCCTCCCCCCTCCCCTCGCTTGGCCTTGGCTCCGCCCCCTCCCCTCCCCCCCCCCCCCCGGTATATAAATCTATTTTTGTTGCGCGGGAGATGTTTAATTTTTTATTATTAATTATAACGAGGATAATTATTGTTCGTGCCGTGTTCGTGCCCACCCCGGGGGTCGCGCCCCCTCCCCCCTCGGGGGTCGCCCCCTCCCCCGGTCCGCGCTCGTCCCCCCCCCCCAAACGTGGCCAATAAAAGCTTCCAGCGGCTCCCGCGGCTCCCGAGGCGTTTTTGGGGAATGGGGGAGATTTTGGGGTGAGGGGGGGAGATTTGGGGAGGGGGTCGCTGAGGGGGGGTGGGGACAGAGGAGACACGGGGATAGAGGGGACATGGAGCTCGTGGGGACACGGAGCTCGTGGGACACGGAGACAGAGGGGACAATGGGGACAGAGGGGACACGGGGACACGATCGTGGGGACATGGGGACAGCGGGGACAGAGGGGACAGGGGCACAATGGGGACACGGAGCTCGTGGGGACACGATCGTGGGGACACGGGGACAGAGGGGACGTCGCCCCGTTGCCCCACCCACCTGCCAATCAATGAAAAATGGGGGTAATTGAGGCCGCGCCCTCCTCAAACCACGCCCCCTGCTCGCCTGCAGTTCCTCCAGTGACCGCCAGGGGGAGCGCGGGGAGAGAAACTGAAGGGGGGGGTGCTCCCAGTTTGGGGGGGGCATTTCCCAGTTTGGGGGGGGCGTTTCCCAGTTTGGGGGGGGCGTTTCCCAGTTTGGTGTCCATTCTCGTCCAGTTTGGGGGATCCTTTCCCAGTTTATGGGATTCTCTCCCAGTTTGTGGAATTCTCTCCCAATTTGGGGGATCCTTTCCCAGTTTGGGGGGTGCATTTCCCAGTTTGGGGACTCCTTTCCCAGTTTTTGGGATTCTCTCCCATTTTATGGGATTCTCTCCCAGTTTGGGGAGTCCTTTCCCATTTTGGGAGATCTCTTCCCAGTTTATGGAGTTCTCTCCCAGTTTATGGAGTTCTCTCCCAGTTTTTGGGATTCTCTCCCAGTTTTTGGGATTCTCTCCCAGTTTGTTTGTCCCCCAGTTGTCCCCAGAGTGTCCCCACGCTGTCCCCCCCCGTCCCCCCTGTCCGGCGCCCCCGGTTCCTTTCCCGCCGCTGCCGCTTCCGCCGCCGCCGCCGGGCCGGGGCTGACCCGGTGCCCCCCGGCCCCGCTCCCGCCCTCGGGCCCGGTCCCGCCCTCGGGCCCGGTTATTTTGGTTATTTTTAGCGGTCGCCGCTGTCGCCTCTTCCTGCCCGGATCCCGATTTATTCCTGACCCGGGACAAGGCTGGGGACACACCCGGGCGGTGGCGGTGGTGGCCTCGGTGTCCCCTCCCCCCGGAGTGACACCAGAGCCCGAAGGGTCCCCAGGGCTGTCCCCGAGCCCGACGGGACACCCGGGAAGGGACGCGGGGGGGAATTGTCCCCAAGGTGTCCCCTTGTCCCCAAGGTGTCCCCAAGAACGACAACACCGCCGTTAATTTACAGCGTCATTTACACACTGGGGCGAACTGGGACGAACTGGGGCGAACTGGGACGAGCTGGGGAGGGGGACTCGCGCACATTCGTGGTGTCCCCACCCCGGGGGATGTCCCCACCCTGTCCCCTTGTCCCCACAGTGTCCCCAAGAACGACAACACCGCCATTAATTTACAGCGTCATTTAGACACTGGGGCGAACTGGGACGAACTGGGACGAGCTGGGACGAGCTGGGACGAGCTGGGACGAACTGGGACGAACTGGGACGAGGGGATTCGCGGCGTCCCCACCCCGGGGGCCGTCACGGGGGGGTCCTGGCGGGGCTGCGGCGCGGGAGGCGCGGGAGGCGCAGCTGGAACGGGAGGCAGCGCACGGGGCGCGGCGCCGCCAGCTCCGCGAAGAACGTTCGGTACCGGGGGGGCCCCGGTTCCGGTTCCGACCCCTCCAAATCCTGCAGCACCCCCAGGATCTCCCGGCGGGGGCCCTGAGCCCGCAGCCCCCGCGCGTCCAGCAGCGCGGCCACGTGTCTGCGCCTGCGGGGACAATGAGGGGACAATGAGGGGACAGCACCGGGGGTCAGCGGTGACAAAACCCCCCCGGAGCCCCGGTGGGCGCGAAGTTTGGGGCAGGGGTGAGCCCTGCACAGGCTTAACCCGTCCCAGTCCCTCCTGATGGGTTAAACTGGTGTTAAACCCCCCAAATTCCCCCGTGATGGGTTAAACTGGTGTTAAACCCCCCAAATTCCCTCCTGATGGGTTAAACTGGTGTTAAACCCCCCAAAATCCGCCCTGATGGGTTAAACTGGTGTTAAACCTCCCAAATTCCCTCCTGATGGGTTAAACTGGTGTTAAACCTTCCAAATTCCCCCGTGATGGGTTAAACTGGTGTTAAACCCCCCAAATTCCCTCCTGATGGGTTAAACTGGTGTTAAACCCCCCAAATCCGCCCTGATGGGTTAAACTGGTGTTAAACCCTCCAAATTCCCTCCTGATGGGTTAAACTGGTGTTAACCCCCCTGTCCCCATCCCTGTCCCCATCCCTGTCCCCACCCCCCGGTGTCCCCACGCGTGTCCCCGGTTCCCCCGGGACCCCGGCACCGGGACAGGGGAGGGGCCCTTGGCGCTCGGCCGGGGCCGTTTCCCGGCGGGGGGAACGGGGCGGGAGCTGCCGGGAAGGGCCGGAGAGGCCGCGTCCGGTCCAAGCCCCGCTCGGGTCCCCCCGCGGGAGCGCCGCGTCCTGCCCGGGGCCACCGGGGGTGGCGGGAAGGGTGTGGCAGCCCCGCGGTGTCACCCGCGCCTGTGTCACCCCCGGCGGTGCCACTGCCGCGGTGCCGCCCTCGGTTGTGCCACCCCCGCGGGGCTCCCTTGGTGTCACCCCCGTCCGTGTCACCCCCGTCCGTGTCACCCCGGTGTCACCCCAGTGCCACCCCCGGGGTGTCCCCGCACCTACCGGACATCGGGGAAGTCCCTGGCCAGGGCCCCGACCTCCATCTGCAGCGCGGCCGTGTCCTCCAGCACCAGCAGCTCCCGCAGCCGCGGCACCACCGAGTCCAGCCAGGGCGACGCCGAGTCCTGGGGGACGTTGGGGACACCTCGGTGACCGGCGGTGGCCGCCGCGGCCAGGGGGGTCAGCCAAGACCCAGCCATGTCCCATGGGTGCCACTCAAGCCAACGATGCCCCATGGGTGTCACCCAACACCCGGCGATGTCCCATGGGTGTCACCCATCACAGAAACCCAACACCCAGTGATGTCCCATGGGTGCCACTCAACCCAACAATGTCCCATGGGTGTCACCCAACCCACCAATGTCCCATGGGTGTCACCCAACCCAACGATGTCCATGGGTGCCCAACGATGTCCATGGGTGTCACCCACAGGTGCCACCCATCCCAAGCCACCCGTGTGCCCTGGGTGTCCCCCTCCCACCCCTCCGGTGGTCCCGGGTGGCCTCACCAGGCGCGTGAAGAGCTCCCGGAGCTGCCGGGCCTCGTCCCCGAGCCGTGCGGCCACGCGGGCGCGCGCCTTGGCCGAGGCGCACACCAGGCGCCCCTGCAGCAGCGGCCGCACGTACTCGATGAGCACGCGGCGGTGCAGCTCGCTGACCAGCACCTGGCACGGGAGAAAGGTGTCACCACCTGGGGCACACCTGGTGAGGTCACCGTGCCCTCGGTGTCACCCAGCGGTGGCACTGTAGTCATCGTGCCCATGGTGTGACATGGAGCAGCAGCCAGTGACGGCACCACACACCTGTGGTGTCACCTGGGGCAGCACCTGGTGAGGTCACCGTGCCCAGCTGGAGCCACACCTGGTGACGGCACTGCAGCCACTGCGCCCATGGTGTCACCCGGGGCAGCACCCAGTGGTGTCACCGCGCCTGCGGTGTCACACAGGGCAGGACCAAGTGTGGCCACCGTGCCTGTGGTGTCACCTAGAGCCACCCCTGGTGTGGTCACTGTGCCCACGGTGTCACCCAGGGCATCACCCAATGGTGGCACCGTGCCCATGGGTGCCACTCAACAAAGGCACGGTGCCCCCCAGCTGTCACCCAACCCCTGATGTCCCCCAGGTGTCCCCAGGTGTCACACCTGGTGTGGCTCGGGGTGCAGCGGCCGCAGGGTCTGCGCGAAGCCGGTGATGAGCATCACGATGGTGTCGAAGGCGTCCGAGCTCGTCAGCCACTTGCGCTTCATCAGCTTCCCAAAGTGGGGCTGGGGGGGACACGGGGACGTCACCACGGGTGGCACCTGGGTTGGCACCCGGTGGTGGCACCGGTGGTGGTGGGCACCGTGTCCCATGGGTGTCACCAGCCCAACATCCAGTGATGTCCCATGGGTGTCACCAACCCAACACCCAGTGATGTCCCATGGGTGTCACCAACCCAACACCCAGTGATGGCCGCCACAGTTGTCACCTGATGTCCCACAATTGTCACCTGATGATGGCCACCATGTCCCATAATTGTCACCCAACTCAGCACCCAGTCATGGCCACCATGTCCCATGAGTGTCACCAACAGCACCCAATGATGTCCCAGAGGTGTCACCAACCCGACACCTGATGATGGCCACCACAGTTGTCACCTGATGATGGCCACTGTGTCCCAGAGGTGTCACCAACCCAACTCAACCCAACCCAACCCAACCCAACCCAACCCAACCCGACCCAACCCAACCCAACCCAGTCCAACCCAACTCAATTCAACCCAACCCGACCCAACCCAGTCCAACCCAGTCCAACCCAATCCAACCCAACCCAACCCAACCCAACCCAACCCAACTCAACCCAACCCAACCCAACTCAACCCAAGCCAAGCCAAGCCAAACCAAACCAAGCCAAGCCAACCCAACCCAACCCCACCAACCCAACCCAACCCAACCCAACCCAACCCCACCAACCCAACCCAACCCAACCCAACCCAACCCAACCCAACCCAACCCAACAACGGCCACCACATCCCGCAGTTGTCACCAACCCGACGTCCCCAAACCTCCTCCCCACGCCCCTGGCTGTCCCCCTGGTGTCACCTTGAGCTCCTCGAAGAGCCGCCGGGTGAGGAGGTGGCCGCAGGCGCGGGTGACCCTGTCCAGCGCCGCGTGCGCCTGCCGCCGCGGCTCCTCGCTCTCGGGGTGCCCGAACTGCGCCAGCCGCTCCGCGAACGCCCTGCCCGGGGCAGGGGGGAGAGTCTGAGCTTCCCCTCACCTCCCTCACCATCCTCACTGGGGACCACTGAAGAGAAGACCCCCCCCTACCATGGGGAATCCCTGGCTCTGAAGGAGAAATTCCCACGCCAAAGGCCCTGGGACCTGAGAGCGCAGTTGTTAATTTATGGTTTTCACGGGTGTTGTTTGATGTGTGCCGAGAAGGGGGCACCGTGTCCCGTTTGCAACAGCAGCCCTGGGAGTTGTCCCACCTCTCTCGGCCTGGCTGGATTCTCCTGAGTTCCCCACAGAAGACCCTCACCTGTTTTACAGCCACCGTGACAGACAGACTGAGATGTGAGGAGCCTCTCCATCAAGGACTGAGACACGAGACCCCTGTGTGAAAAGGCCCCTCTGCTCCTCCCAAGGACTGAGACACGGAACCCCCATGCGAAAAGGCCCCTCTGCTCCTCCATCAAGGACTGGGACTGAAACGCCCATGTGAAAAGGCCCCTCTGCTCCTCCTAAGGACTGAGACACGAAACCCCCAGCCTGGGGCAGGTGTGTGGGGGACCAAAGCTGACCAAAGCGAGATGTTTGCCTGCAGGTTGTGACCGCTGGACCAAGAGGACAATGGCTCTCGTTTACTGCTGAGAGCATGGACTACCTGTTACATCTATTCCTTATTGGATCTGTTCCCCATCCCTCACAATTTCCAATAGTTATCACAATAAAAACCTCTGAGTTAGCCAGAGACTTGGAGATCTCCCCGATGTCACAGGCGGATCCTCGGCTGGACTGGACCAAAGGACTTTGTCTCTACGTTTGGGAGCTCTATCCCCCCTCTCTTTCTCTCTCTCTTTTGTCTCTCTCCTCCTCTCTTTCTCTTCCTCAATCCCTCTATCGCGTTTTGCTGTGGTCACTCAATAAAAGGTGAGTTTGTTTCGGTTCCCCCTCGCACCCTGAGATCGCCCCACGAACCGTCACGGACTCACTAGGATGGACCGAGGACACCGAGGTGACACCGGGGCCTCGCAGCACCCTGGGGACACCTGGGGACAGGTGCTGGCCTCACCTGAACGGGGGGCAGCAGTTGGCCAAGGCGATGGCGCGGCCGGGGGTGGCATCGGGCGGGGCGAGGTCCCCGGGGCTGTCCAGGAACCGCTCGACTTTGCGCTGGAAGCTGCACGGGGACAGCGGCGTCACCAAAGGGGCGGTGGCACTGCCCGGGGTGATGGCGAATGCAGGGGACACAGGGGATGTTGTGGCTTTTGGGGCACCTGGCGTGTCCCTGTGTCCCCCAGGGCATCCCCATGTCCCGGCCTGCGTCACAGCCCAGTGTCCCCATGTCCCCATGGTGTCCCCATGTCCCCAGGCAGTCCCCACATTTCCCAGGGTGTCCCCATGTCCGTTCTGTGTCCCATCCTGGTGTCCCCACATCCCCCAAGGTGTCCCCTGGATGTCCCCAGGTGTCCCCATGTCCTGTCCTCTGTCCCATCCCGGTGTCCCCAGGGTGTCCCCAAGGGTGTCCCCAGGCGTCCCACCTGTGCAGGAAGGCCACCAGCACTCCCAGCAGGCTGTGCGCCATCTCCCGGCCGAACTCGGGGGTCACCTGGGGGGCTCGGTCCACGTGCGCCCGCAGCAGCTGTGGGGACAAGGCCACCGTGGAGACAAGGCCACCACAGGTGTGGGGACACGGCCATGGTGTCCCCTGAGCCGTGGTGGCACCACCACTGCCACAATGTCCCCTTGGCCACCACTGTCCCCGCATGGGTGTCACTGCAGTGTGACAGGGACAAGTCCAGGTGGTGGCACGGCCATACCCAGATGCCGCCCCAGGGGACAAGGACAAACCCCGGTGACACGCGTGGCCAGCCCCTCGTCCATGTCCTGGCTGGTGACATCCTCGGGCCACCTGTCCTCGCTGAGCTGCAGCTCCTGCGCCACGGCCACCTCCACCTTGGCCTGGCAGGGGACATTTGGGGACATCGTGGGGACAACGGTGTCCCCAGGTGTCCCAAAATATCCCCATGATGTCCCCAAATGTCCCCCCAATGTCCCCCATTGTCCCCCCAATCCCCTCAGTGTCCCCAATGTCCCCAATGTCCCCAATCCCCCCAATGTCCCCCAATGTCCCCAATGTCCCCCAATGTCCCCAAATGTCCCCAATGTCCCCAAATGTCCCCACCTTGACGGCAGCAATGCAGGATCTCTCCAGGTCCCTCTGGATCTCGGGGGGCAGGAGGGGCCCCAATTCCTGCACCCGCAGCAGCGCCCCCACCTCGGGGTGCCCCAAAACCTCCCTGGGGAACATGGGGGACATTGGGGACATTTGGGGACAATGGGGACATTGGGGGGATTTGGGGACAATGGGGACATTGAGGGGATTTTGGGGTGTTTTACCTGTGCTAGGTGTGTCTGTGGGGCAGATTTTGGGTTCTCACCTGGGATAGGCATTTCTATGGGGCAGGCATTACTGTGTGGCAGATTTCGGGGTGTTTTACCTGTGCTAGGTGTGTCTGTGGGGCAGATTTTGGGGTTCTCACCTGTGCTAGGTGTGTCTGTGGGGCAGATTTCGGGGTTCTCACCTGTGCTAGGTGTGTCTGTGGGGCAGATTTCGGGGTTCTCACCTGGGATAGGCGTTGCTATGGGGCAGATTTGGGGGCAGGCATTACTATGGGGCAGATTTCGGGGTTCTCACCTGTGCTAGGTGTGTCTGTGGGGCAGATTTCGGGGGTCTCACCTGGGATAAGCATTTCTATGGGGCAGATTTCGGGGTTCTCACCTGGGATAAGCATTTCTATGGGGCAGATTTGGGGTTCTCACCTGGGATAGGCGTTGCTATGGGGCAGATTTGGGGGGTCTCACCTGGGATAGGCGTTACTATGGGGCAGATTTCGGGGCAGGCATTACTATGGGGCTGATTTTGGGGCAGGCATTTCTGTGGGGCAGATTTGGGGTTCTCACCTGGGATAAGCATTTCTGTGGGGCAGATTTGGGGTTCTCACCTGTGCTAGGTGTGTCTGTGGGGCAGATTTGGGGGTTCTCACCTGGGATAGGCGTTGCTGTGCCAATCCAGCAGCAGGTACATCTCGGGCACATCCAGCGGCCTCTGCGCCAGCGCCTTCACCTGCTGCCCCAGCGCCCGGTGGTAGCCCCGGGCGTAAACGCCCAGCGCCCCCCACTCGGGGGGGTACTCGGGGGCCACGCGGCTCCTCACGACCCCCAGGTCTCCCACCACCCTCGCGGCCAGCGCCGCCAGCCGAGCCCCGAGCCCGCCCGCCGGGGCCACCTGCGCCAGCCTCTCCCCGGCCGCCCTGGCCACCGCTTCGTGCCAGCGCCGCCGCAGCGCCCGAGGCCGCCCCGGGCGCGTCCCCGGTGGGCACCGAGCGTCCGCCGCCTCCTCCTGCTCCAGCACGGCCACCACGGCTCGCAGCGGGGCCAGCGCGGGTGGCGGCGATGTCACCGACTCGGCCACCACGGCCCAGAGCTGTGACAGGAGCGCCCGGTAAAGCAAAGCCACGTCCCGGGCTCGGCGGCCGCCAGCGGGGACCGGGGAGGGCGGAGAGGAGGAGGAGGAGGAGGAGGATGGGGATGGGGAGGAAGGGGACGCGGGGAGGGGACCCGGGGAGGGAGGGCGCGATGGGGACAGGGAGCACTCGGCCTCCAGGGCGATGATCTGAGCGTCCGCGGCCACCAGGTGCCGGCGCTGGATGAGCTCCAGGATTTCCAGCACTGCGGGGACACGGGGGTGGCACCGGGGGTGGCACCTGGCTCCGTGGGCACAGGGCCACCGGGTGTCACCATCCCCGTGTCCCCATGTCCCTTGTCACCATCCCCGTGTCCCCTGTTCCCCATGGCCACAGGGCCCATGTCCCCATCCCTGTGGTCCCCGTGTCCCCAAGTTCCGTGTCCCTTGTCACCATCCCTGTGTCCCTGTGTCCCTTGTCACCACCCCCTTGTCCCCATGTCCTCGTGTCCCTAAATCCCCTGTCCCCATTCCCTGTCCCCATCCCTGTGTTCCCTGTCCCCTTGTCCCCATCCCTTTGTCCTCGTGTCCCCTGCCACTGTCACCGTGTCCCCTGTCCCCTGCCACTGTCACCGTGTCCCCTGTCCCCATCCTCATGTCCCTGTGGCCTCTGTCACCACCCCCAAGCCCCCACTTCCTCATGTCCCCAAACCCCCTCTCCCCCCGTTGTCCCCCTCATGTCCCCAAGCCCCCCTCGTGTCCCCAACCCCCCTGTCCCCCCATTGCCCCCCTGTCCCCCCCCGTTGTCCCCCTGTCCCCACTCACCGGACAGCGGCTCCCTGTCCCTTTCCCGGTCCCTCTCAGTGTCCCCAAACCCCCCAAGCCCCCCTGGTGTCCCCAAGCCCCCTCGTTGTCCCCGTGTCCCCACTCACCGGACAGCGGCTCCCTGTCCCTTTCCCGGTCCCCGTCGCCGTCCTTGTCCCTCCCGCCGCTCTCCCGCCGCTCTCCCGTTCCCTCCGTGCCGTCCCCCGCCTGTCCCTCCACCGGCGACACCTTCTCTGTCCCGCGCTGTCCCCATGTCCCCAAGGCCAGCCTCAGCAGCGACCCCCGCTTGCCGCCCCCCGATTCCTCCGGGGGTCTCCGTGCGACCCCCGAGTCCTCGGAGCGGCGGCGCCCGCGGGGCCCGGCGGGGTCGCGGAGGAGGCGGCGGCCGAAGGGAGCCCCGAGGTGTCCCCCGAGGTGTCCCAGGTGTCCCCCCAGTTGTCCCCCCAGCCCCACCAGCCCGCCCAGGGTGGCGCGGCGGCGCCGGCGACCCTCGGGGTCCGCGGCGAACGGGTCCCCCCCGTCCTCCCGAGAGCCATCCGGGGGTCTCCGCAGCAGCGGCATGGCCGGGGGGACACCGGGAGTGGCACCGGGGGACACCGGGGGGACACCGGAGGGGACAGAGGAGGGGACAGCGAGGGGACAGAGGAGGGGACACGGAGGGGACGCGGCAGGCGGGAGGATGGAGACCCCCGGGAGCGGCGCGGGGGCTCCGGGGGCACCGGGGGCAGCGGCTTTGGTGGCTCCGGTGGCTTCAGCGGTGGCAGCTACGGTGACACCGGCAGCGGCTGTGGTGACACCGGCGGTGACAGCGGTGGCCCTGGTGGCTCTGGTGGCTTTAGCGGCGGTGGTGACACTGGCGCTGCTGCGGGGACAACGGCGGCGGTGCGGTGGCACTGGCGGTGCTGCGGTGGCTCCGGTGGCTCTGGCGACACCGGCGGTGGCTCCGGTGGCTTTAGCGGTGGTGGCGACGGTGACACCGGTGGCAGTGTAGTGTCACCGGCGGTGGCTGCGGTGGCGCTGGCCGCGTCTGCGGTGACACTGGTGGCGCTGGCGGTCACACCGGTGGCTCTGGTGGCCCTGGTGGCGCTGGCTGTGGCGACACCGGCGGTGCTGGCAGTGTCACCAGCGGTGTCTGCGGTGACACTGGTGGCGCTGGCCGCTGTCCGGGGTTTCCTGAGGAAGCGCCGCCCCGGAGGGGCCTCCCCGGCCGGGCAGGGTCAGCCCCGGTTCCGCTCCGGGACCGACACCGGGAGGGGGGACCCGGAGGGGACAGCGGGGACAGCGAGAGGGGACCTTGGGGATACTGGGGACAGCGGGGACACCGGGATGGGACCTTGGAGGCACCGGGAGGGGACACTGGGGACACCGGGATGGGACCCTGGTGGCACCGGGGACAGCGGGGGCAGTGGGGACAGCGGGAGGGGACACTGGGGAGGGGACACAGGTGACCCCAAGTGCGACACGGAGAGGACACGGGTGGCACAGGTGACACAGGTGTGACACAGGTGACACCAGGTGTGACACAGGTGTGACACGGAGGTGACACAGGTGACCCCGAGGGTGACACGGGTGGCACAGGTGACCCCAGGTGTGACACGGGTGACTCCAGGTATGACAGGGAGGTGACCTGGGTGACACAGGTGACTCCACAGGTGACCCACGTGACCCCAGGTGTGACACAGGCGACCCCCGCGCGCCCCACGTGACCCCTCCCCCGTCAATCATCCATTAAACCCCGCTCTCCCTCCCCATTGGCCACCGCTCAGCCAATCACCGAGCACCACCCTCATTTAACCCCGCCCCCTCGGAGGGCGTGCCCATCTGTCTCCATGCCGCAACGCCGCCTCCTGATTGGCCACGCTCCCCTCCGTGGGCGTGACCAACCCCTCAGAACCATTCTCCTTTTACGGTCAGAACCCCGCCCACTCTGTCGCCGCCCCGCTTCCGGTTCCGGCGCCATGGCCGCCATGGCCGCCCCGGCCCGGCCCCCCCGGTAACGGCAACGGGAACGGGACCCCCCCCCCCCCCCCGGCAGCGGGACCGCCCCTTCCGGTGCCCCCCGGTGCCCCCCCCCCGGTGCCCCCCCCCGGGCCGGGACCATGTCCTCGCGCTCCGCCCTGGCGGCGGGCAACGAGCGGAACGCGGACACGGTGAGGGCGAGGCGGGAACGGGCGTAGGCCTGAGGGCGGGGGGGGAACCGGGAGGGACCGGGAGGGGTCTGGGGGGTACCGGGAGGGCACCGGGAGGGGATGGAGAGGGAACGGGTGAGGGTGGGTGGGGAACGGGAGGGGTCTGGGGGCACCGGGGGGCACCGGGAAGGGCTGGGTCGGTACCAGGGGACACCGGGAGGGGTCTGGGGGCAACCGGGAGAGGATTGGGGGGAACCGGGGGGCACCGGGAGGGGATGGGGAGGGAAGGGGTGAGGGAGGGTGGGTACCGGGAGGGGTTTGGGGGGTACCGGGAGGGGTCTGGGGGGTACCGGGATGGGTCTGGGGGAACTGGGAGGGGTCTGGGGGCATCGGGGGGCGCCGGGAGGGGTTTGGGGTCTCACTCTGCGATTTTGGAGGGTCTGAGGGGTTTTGGGGAGGGGTCTCAGGGATTTTGGGGAGCTTTTTGGGACTCTGGGGGAGGGTCTTGCCCCTGCTGTAATTTGGGTGGGGGTCTCACCCCCCTGAGATTATTTTGGCGGGGGGGGGGGCCAGGATGACCCCACAATTCGGGTGGGGGTCTCACTGTGACATTTATTTGAGTGGGGGTCTCACTGTGATATTTTGTACGACGGTCTCATAGTGATGTTAATTTGGGGAGGGGTCTCACTGTCATATTTTTGGTGGGGGTCTCACTGTGATAATTCAGGGTGTTCTCAGGGCTAACCCCATAATTTAGGGAGGGGTCTCACTGTGATATTTGGGGTGAATGTCTCGTTGTGGTAATTTGGGGAGGGGTCTCACTGTGATAATCGGGGTGAATGTCTCACTGTGCTAATTTGGGGAGGGGTCCCACTGTGATAATCATTGGGGTGAATGTCTCATTGTGCTAATTTGGGGAGGGGGACTGTGGTAATTTGGGGAGGGGTCTCACTGTGATATTTGGGGACTGTGATGATTTGGGGAGGGGTCTCACTTTGATAATGGGGTGAATGTGTCATTGTGCTAATTTGGGGAGGGGTCCCAGTGTGATCATCGGGGTGAATGTCTCACTATGACATTAATTTGGGGAGGGGTCTCACTGTGGCAATGGGGTGAATGTCTCATTGTGATAATTTGGGGAGGGGTCTCACTGTGATATTTGGGGACTGTGCTAATTTGGGGAGGGGTCTCACTGTGATATTTGGGGAGGGGTCCCACTGTGATAATTATCGGGGTGAATGTCTCACTATGACATTAATTTGGGGAGGGGTCTCACTGTGACAATTGGGGACTGTGATAATTTGGGGAGGGGTCTCACTGTGATAATGGGGTGAATGTCTCACTGTGGTAATTTGGGGAGGGGTCCCACTGTGATAATCATTGGGGTGAATGTCTCATTGTGCTAATTTGGGGAGGGGTCCCACTGTGATATTTGGGGACTGTGCTAATTTGGGGAGGGGTCCCACTGTGATAATTATCGGGGTGAATGTCTCACTATGACATTAATTTGGGGAGGGGTCTCACCCCTGTTTCCCCCTCCCATCCCAGCTGGGCCCGGGGGGCAGCGCCCGCCCCGACAAGCCCGGCGGGGGGGGCTGGACCGGGCGGGGGTCCGGAGCCGCCCCTCCCCCAGGCCGGGGGGGCAGGAACTCCCTGGGGGGGGGGTCCGAGGAGCCCCCTCCCCACGTGGGCAACTACCGGCTGCTGCGCACCATCGGCAAGGGCAACTTCGCCAAGGTCAAGCTGGCCCGGCACGTGCTGACGGGCAGAGAGGTGGGCAGGGGGCTCACACATTTGGGGAGGGGGCTAGACGGGGATTTGAGGGGGTTTTGGGGGGATTTGGGGGGATTTTGGGGGGATTTGGGGGGATTTTTGGGGGATTTGGGGCACCATCGGCGAGGGCAACTCGGCCAAGGCCAGGCTGGCCCGGCACGTCCTGACGGGCAGAGAGGTGGGCAGGGGGCTCTGGGGGGGTTTGGGGTCTGGGGAGGGGTCTCGGGGGGGATTTTGGGGTGACAGGAGGGGGCTATGGGGTGATTGAGGGTTGTGGGAGGGGGCTCGGGGGAGATTTGGGGGGATTTGAGGGGGTTTGGGGGGGGATTTGGGGCGGTGGGAGGGGAATTTGGGGTGGTTCGAGAAGGCTCAGGGTGATGGGAGGGGGCTCAGGCATTTGGGGAGGGGGCTCGGGGGGGATTTGGGGGTCCCAGGAGGGTCTCAGGGGAATTTGGGGAGGAGTCTCAGGTTATTTGGGGGGAATCTCAGCTGAATCTGGGGAGGGGTCTCAGGGGATCCCAGGTGAATTTGGGGAGGGGTCCCCTCAGCGCCCCCTCCCCAATTTCAGGTCGCCATCAAAATCATCGACAAGACCCAGCTGAACCCCACCAGCCTGCAGAAGGTGGGGAGGGGTCCCGGGGGGTTTGGGGAGGGGTCTCCTCATTTGGGGAGGGGTCTCCAGCTCCCCCCTGACCCTTTTTCCCCTCCTCCTCCTCAGCTTTTTCGGGAAGTTCGGATCATGAAGGGGCTGAACCACCCCAATATCGGTGAGAGAAATGGGGAGGGGTCCCCAAAATGGGGAGGGGTCCCAAAAATGGTGTCCTGGAAATGGGGAGGGGTCCCTGGAATTGAGGAGGGGTCCCCAAAATGGGGAGGGGTTCCCAAAAATGGGGAGGGGTCCCAAAAATGGTGTCCTGGAAATGGAGAGGGGTCCTCAAATGGGGAGGTCTGTGTAATTTGGGGAGGGGTCCCAGTGGGGGGGGGGGAGGTCTGTGTAATTTGGGGAGGGGTCCCGGGGGGGGGGGGGGGGAGGTCTGTGTAATTTGGGGAAGGGTCCCAGGGGTGGGGGGGGAGGTCTGTGTAATTTGGGGAGGGGTCCCCATGCCCCCCCTGTGTTCCCCCCATTGCAGTGAAGCTGTTTGAGGTGATCGAGACGGAGAAGACGCTGTACCTGGTGATGGAGTACGCCAGCGCAGGTGAGGGACACCTGGGGACACCTGGGGGACACCTGAGGGGGCTTTGGGGACATCCTGAGGGACTGGGGGGATTTTTTGGGGGTGGGGGATATTTTCTGGGATATTTGGGATGATGTTTTGTGAATGTTTTGGGATTTTTTGGGGGATATTTTGGGATATTTTGGGGTCTGGCTCGCTCAGGTGTGTGTCGTCCCCCATCCCAGGTGAGGCGTTTGAACTGCCTGGTGTGGATTTGGGGATATTTTGGGGGATATTTGGGGATATTTTGGGGGGATTTTTTGGGGAATATTTTGGATGATATTTTGGGATATTTTTTGGGATTTTCTGGGGTTTTTTTTGACGCGTCCTGACCCAGGTGTGTCCCCCCCAGGTGAGGTGTTCGATTACCTGGTGTCCCACGGGAGGATGAAGGAGAAGGAGGCGCGGGCCAAGTTCAGACAGGTGGGGACATCGGGGACGGGTTGGGGACATCCTGAGGGGGTTTGGGGACACTCTGGAGAGTTTTGGGGACATCTCCGAGGGGTTGGGGACATCCTGGGGTGGTTGGGGACACTGTGGGGACCCGTGGTGACAGTGCCACCTCTGTCCCCAGATCGTCTCGGCCGTGCACTACTGCCACCAGAAGAACATCGTGCACAGGGACCTCAAGGTGGGACGGGGTGGGGACACGGGAGGGGACACAGGGTGGGGACACGGGGGTGGCACCACGTGTCCGTCCTGGTGTCACCGTCCCTGTGTCCGTCCCGGTGTCCTTGTCGCTGTCCCTTGTCCCTGTGTCCATCTCTCTGTCCCCGTGTCTGTCCTGGCGTCCCTGTGTCCGTCCTGGTGTCCCCGTGTCCATCCCGGTGTCCCTGTCCTGGTGTCACCATCCCTGTGTCCATCCTGGTGTCACTGTGTCCCTGTGGCCATGTCCATCCCAGTGTCCCCATCCCAATGTCCCTGTTCCTGTCCCAATATCCCTGTCCCCACCGATGTCCCCATGTCCCTGATGATGTCCCCATGTCCCCAGGCCGAGAACCTTCTGCTGGACACCAGCACCAACACTGAGATCCCAATGTCCCTGTGTCCCCATCCCAATGTCCCTGTGACCCTACCGATGTCCCCATGTCCCTGATGATGTCCCCATGTCCCCAGGCCGAGAACCTTCTGCTGGACACCAGCACCAACACTGAGATCCCAATGTCCCTGTGTCCCCATCCCAATGTCCCTGTGACCCTACCGATGTCCCCATGTCCCTGATGATGTCCCCAGATGTCCCCAGGCCGAGAACCTGCTGCTGGACACCAACACCAACACCAAGATCCCAATGTCCCAGTGTCCCCATCCCAATGTCCCCATCCCAGTGTCCCTCTGGCAGCATCCCTGTCCCCACGTCCCTGATGATGTCCCCACATGTCCCCAGGCCGAGAACCTGCTGCTGGACGCTGACGCCAACACTGAGATCCCAATGTCCCTGTGTCCCCATCCCAGTGTCCCCATGACCCTACCGATGTCCCCATGTCCCTGATGATGTCCCCAGATGTCCCCAGGCCGAGAACCTGCTGCTGGACACCAACACCAACACCAAGATCCCAATGTCCCAGTGTCCCCATCCCAGTGTCCCTATCCCAATGTCCCTGTGACCCTACCGATGTCCCCGTGTCCCTGATGATGTCCCCAAACGTCCCCAGGCCGAGAACCTGCTGCTGGACGCCGACGCCAACATCAAGATCGCGGATTTTGGCTTCAGCAACGAGTTCTCACGCGGCTCCAAGCTGGACACGTTCTGCGGCTCGCCCCCGTACGCCGCCCCCGAGCTCTTCCAGGGCAAGAAGTACGACGGGCCCGAGGTGGACATCTGGAGCCTGGGGGTCATCCTGTACACGCTGGTCAGCGGCTCGCTGCCCTTCGACGGCCACAACCTCAAGGTGACCGCGGGGAGCCCGCGCCGTCACCTCCTGGTCACTGTTCGGTCACTGCGTGGTCACCTCCCGGTCACTGCGTGGTCATTGCGTGGTCATTGCGTGGTCGCTGGGTTCTGATGCGCCTGGGTCACCTCCCTGTGACCCCTGAGGTCCCACAGGGTCTGTGGTCACTCTGGTGGGCATGGCATGGAGGTGACCAGCACCTCCTCGTCACCTGTGGTCACCTCCTGGTCATTGCGTGGTCACTGCGTGGTCACTGCGTGGTCACTCGGTTCTGATGCTCCTCAGCCACCCCCCATGACCTCAGAGCTCCCCCCAGGGGTCAGCTGGTCAGTGGTCACTCTGGTGGGTGTGGCCTGAAGGCGATTGTCACCTGTGGTCACCTTCTGGTCACCTCCTGGCGCTGTTTGGTCACTGCGTGGTCACCTCCTGGTCATCGCGTGGTCATGGCATGGTCACTCGGTTCTGACCCTCCTCAGCCACCTCCTGTGACCCCTGAGGTCCTGCAGGGTCAGTGGTCACTCTGGTGGGCGTGGCCTGGAGGTGATTGTCACCTGTGGTCATCTCCTGGTCACTGTTTGGTCACCTCCTGGTGCCCCTGGTCACCTCCCGGTCATTGCGTGCTCACTGACCCTGACTGACCTCAGCTGACCCCAACTGACCTCGGGTGCCCTCAGTGACCCTGAGTGACCCCAACTGACCCAGCTGACCCTGACTGACCCCAGCTGACCCTGACTGCCCCCAGTGACCCCAGCTGACCCCGGGTGACCCCCGGTGACCCCGCGTGCCCCCCCAGGAGCTGCGGGAGCGGGTGCTGCGGGGCAAATACCGCGTGCCCTTCTACATGTCCACGGACTGCGAGAACATCCTGCGCCGCTTCCTGGTGCTCAACCCCGCCAAGCGCTGCACCCTCGAGGTACCCGGGCGGTCTGGGGGGCATTTGGGGCGGTTTGGGGGTCCTGAAAGGGATTTGGGGCGGTTTTGGGGGGATTTGGGGCAGTTTGGGGTGATTTGGGGCGGTTTTGGGGGCATTTGGGGCTGCGAGAACGTCCTGTGCCACTCGACCCCACCAAGCGCTGCACCCTCGAGGTATCGGGGTCCCCAAAAGAGATCTGGGGAGATCTGGGGCAGTTTCGGGGGCATTTGGGGCAGTTTGAGGGGGTTAGAGGAGGTTTTGGGACAGCTTGCGGAGTTTTGGGGTGGTTTTGAGAGGTCCTGGGAGGGTTTTGAGGCGTTTTGGGGCAGTTTGGGGGGTTTGGGGGTCCTGGTGTGGATTTGGGGCAGTCTGGGGGGGTCCTGGCAGGGATTTTTGGGGTGGTTTGGGGTGGCTTTGATGGGCTTTGTCCCTGTCCCCTGTGGTGGCACCTGAGTCCCCTTTTCCCTGCTGTGTCCCCCTTTTGCCACCCCTGTCACTCCTCTGCCACCCGTGTCCCCAATGTCCCCAATGTCCCCAATGTCCCCAATCCCCCTAATGTCCCCCAATGTCCCCAATGCCCCCCAAATGTCCCCAATGTCCCCAAACAGCAAATCATGAAGGACAAGTGGATCAACATCGGCTACGAGGGCGACGAGCTGACGCCCTACACGGAGCCCCAGGAGGACTTTGGGGACACCAAACGCATCGGTGAGGGGGGCACGGGGACAGGCGGCACCTCGGGGACACCCCGGGGGCGTCGGTGACACCGCCGTGTCCCCGCAGAGGTGATGGTGGGCATGGGCTACACCAGGGAGGAGATCAAGGAGGCGCTGAGCACCCACAAGTACAACGAGGTGACGGCCACGTACCTGCTGCTGGGCCGGCGGGGAGAGGTGGGTGACACTGGGGACACTGGGGGACACTGGGGGACATTGGGGACATTGGGGACACTGGGACATGGCCACGTACCTGCTGCTGGGCCGGCGGGGAGAGGTGGGTGACACTGGGGACACTGGGGGACATTGGGGACATTGGGGACACTGGGGACATTGGGGACAGTGGGGACATGGCCACGTACCTGCTGCTGGGCCGGCGGGGAGAGGTGGGTGACACTGGGGACACTGGGGACACTGGGGACATTGGGGACATTGGGGGCATTGGGGACACTGGGGACATGGCCACGTACCTGCTGCTGGGCCGGCGGGGAGAGGTGGGTGACACTGGGGGACACTGGGGACACTGGGGGCATTGGGGGACATTGGGGGACATTGGGGACACTGGGACATGGCCATGTACCTGCTGCTGGGCCGGCGGGGAGAGGTGGGTGACACTGGGGACACTGGGGGACATTGGGGACATTGGGGACATTGGGGACACAGGGGGACACTGGGGACACTGGGGACACTGGGGACATTGGGGACATGGCCACGTACCTGCTGCTGGGCCGGCGGGGAGAGGTGGGTGACACTGGGGACACTGGGGGACACTGGGGGACATTGGGGGCATTGGGGACACTGGGAGGATTGGGGACATTGGAGGGATTGGGGACATTGGGGGAGATCAGGGGGACTGGGGACATTGGGGACACTGGGGACACTGGGGACATTGGGGGCATTGGGGGACACTGGGGACATTGGGGGAGATCAGGGGGATTGGGGACATTGGGGACACTGGGGACACTGGGGACATTGGGGGCATTGGGGGACATTGGGGGCATTGGGGGAGGTCAGGGGGATTGGGGACATTGGGGACACTGGAGGACATTGGGGGGATTGGGAACATTGGGGACATTGAAGGGATTTGGGGGACACTGGGGACATCAGGGGATTGGGGATATTTGGGACACTGGGGACATTGTGGGGACATTGATGACACTGTGACCCCGCTGGTGACACTGTGACCCCGTTGGTGACAGCCCGAGGGTGGCACCTCGCTGTCCCTGTCCCTGTCCCGGCCCCGGGGCTCGGCCGAGGCTCCCAACGGTGCCACCAAGTCGGGGACGTCGGGGACATCGTCGGGGACATCCCACGGCAAGGGACAGCGCGGGGGCGGCCACCACCGGCAGCGGCGGCACAGCGACTTCTGTGAGTGACACTGGGGACATCGGGGACATTGGGGGGACATTGGGGACGTTGGGGACGTTGGGGGGGTTGGGGGGATTTGGGACATTGGGGACATTGGGGGACACTGGGGGACATTGGGGAAATTGGGGGACTTTGGGGACATTGGGGGGATTGGGGACATTTTGGGGGGATTGGGGGACATTGGGGGACATTGGGGGGTTGGGGACATTTTGGGGGCATTGGGGACATTATGGGATGGGGGACATTGGGGGGATTGGGGGACATTGGGGACATTTTGGGATATTTGGGGACACTGGGGGGTCCTGGGGGGGTGTGACCCCTCCGTGACCTCTCCGTGACCCCACAGGTGGCCCCGCCCCCTCGGCCGCCCCTCCCCCCCGCCGCAGCCCCCCGTCGGCCGCCCCTCCCCCCTCCTCGGAGCTGGGCGTGGCCGGGGGCGTGGCCCCGCCCCCCAGGAGGGGCTCCGGAGGAGGAGGAGGAGGGGGGAGAGGCGGGGGAGGTGGGGGCGGGGCCGGGCCGCCCCTCCCCCCTCCCTGCAGCCCCTTGGTCAGCAGCGCCCACAACCCCAACAAGGCCGAGATCCCCGAGAGGTCGCACCTGGACGGACAGGTGGGCACACCTGGGCACAGCTGGGCACACCTGGGGGCGCACCTGGGCACAGCTGGGGGGGCACCTGGACACACCTGGGCACACCTGGGCACACCTGGGCACAGCTGGGGGGGTGGGAATAGCTGGGGGGACACCTGGACGGACAGGTGGGCACACCTGGGTACACCTGGGCACACCTGGGTACACCTGGGGGCACACCTGGGCACACCTGGGGGGATACCTGGGAGGGTGGGAATACCTGGGGGGGGGGCACCTGGGCATACCTGGGCACACCTGGAGGCACCTGGGAACATCTGGAGGGGCTGGGAGAGCTCCTGGGCCCACCTGGGAACACCTGAGGACACCTGGAGATACCTGGAGGGCACCTGGGCACACCTGGGGAGACACCTGGGGATACCTGGGCACACCTGAAGGCACCTGGGAACATCTGGAGGGGCTGGGAGAGCTCCTGGGAATACCTGAGGATACCTGGGCACACCTGGGGGGCACCTGTGCCTGTGGGGGGAGCCCAGGTGAGCCCAGGTGCCCCCGTGTGCCCCCAGCCCCACGTGCCCCCCAGCGTGATGGGCCGCAGGAACACCTACGTGTGCTCGGGGGGGGAGCGGCACCTGCTGCTGCCCAACGGCAAGGACAGGTGAGTGCCACACCTGGGCACACCTGAAACCGCCTGAAATCCACCCCAAATCCACCCAAAATTACCCCAAAATCGCCTTAAATTCACCCAAAATCACCCCTATCCTCCCTGCTGCTGCCCAACGGCAAGGACAGGTGAGTGCCACACCTGGGCTCACCTGAAATGCCCCAAAATCCATCCCAAAATCAACTTAAATTCACCCAAAATTACCCCAGTCCCACCTGTGCCCCTCCCAGTATGGGGTTGGGGGGTGGGGTCACGTGTGGGTGGGGTCACATTTGGTGTCACCTGTGTGTGACGTCACCTATGACGTCACCTACGGGTGGGTGTGATGTCACCTGTGTGTGATGTCACCTGTGATGCCACATGTATGACATCACCTCTGACATCACCGATGACGTCACACCTTTCTCTCCCCAGCCTCCCGTCCCGCCCCCCGCCCTCGCCCTCCAGCCACTCCCTGGGCGGGGCTCACCTGGGCGGGGCTCACCTGGCGCACCTGGCCCGGGGCTGCTCCGCCCGCAGCACCTTCCACGGAGGGGGCGGGGCCGGAACCGGAACCGGGAGCCGCCGGGGGGGCGGGGCCTCGGGAGCTCCTTCCCCCGCCTCGCCCCCTCCCCCCCCCAGCGCCGCCTCCTCCCCCCGGCCCCGCCCGACGGCGACGCTGCTGAGCAAGATCACCTCGAAACTGAGCCGCAGGTGAGCGCACACCTGGGCACACCTGGGATACACCTGGGTACACCTGGGAGACACCTGGGCACACCTGGGAGACACCTGGGCACACCTGGGCACACCTGGGATACACCTGGGATACACCTGGGCACACCTGGGATACACCTGGGTACACCTGGGATACACCTCGGGAGAGATCAGACACACCTGGGATACACCTGAGGAGAGAGACACACCTGGGATACACCTGAGATACACCTGGGTACACCTGGGTACACCTGGGATACACCTGGGATACACCTGGGATACACCTGGGCACACCTGGGATACACCTGGGATACACCTGGGGAGAGATCAGACACACCTGGGGAGAGATCAGACACACCTGGGATACACCTGGGTACACCTGGGATACACCTGGGCACACCTGGGGAGAGATCAGACACACCTGGGATACACCTGGGATGCACCTGGGGAGAGATCAGACACACCTGGGATACACCTGGGCACACCTGGGCACACCTGGGATACACCTGGGGTACAACTGGATACAACTGGGGCACACCTGGGCACACCTGGGCTACACCTGGGGAGAGATCAGACACACCTGGGATACACCTGGGCACACCTGGGATACACCTGGGCACACCTGGGGAGAGATCAGACACACCTGGGATACACCTGGGCACACCTGGGATACACCTGGGATACACCTGGGCACACCTGGGGGGTCAGACACACCTGGGCACACCTGGGCACACCTGGGCGGTCAGACACACCTGGGCACACCCGTCCCTCACCTGTTCTCTCCCCTGTCCCAGGGTGTCCCTTGACCCCTCCCGCCGGCAGAGCTCCAATCGCTGCGTCTCGGCCACGCCCGGCCCCGGAGCCACCAAAATCCGTGAGTGACACCTGGGGACACCTGGGACACACCTGGGGACACCTGTCCGAGATTTTTTGGGGGGGATTTTGGGGCTGGTAAATTTTTTTGGGAATTTTTTGGGGTTTCCTGGGAGAGATTTTGGGGCTGGGAAATTTTTTGGGGGGATTTTGGGGATTTTTTGGGGTTTCCTGGGAGAGATTTTAGGGATTTTGGGGGGATTTTTTAGGAGTTTCCCAGGGGGTGAATTTTGGGACTTTTTGGGGGCATTTTTTTGGGATTTCCTGGGGAGATTTTTAGGGGGTTTTGGGGGGGATTTTGGGGTTTCCTGGGGGGGAATTTTTAGGGTTTTTGGGTTTTTTTGGGGGGGATTTTTGTAGGATGTTTGGGGGGGATTTTGGTAGGATATTTTTGGGGGATTTTGGTGGTATTTTTTTGGGATTTTGGGGTAGGTTTTTTGGGGTTTCCTGGGGTTTTTTGAGGGGCTTCCTGAGGGGGGATTTTTTTGGGTTTTTTTTGGATTTTTGTGGGTTTTTTTGGGGGGGGGGTTATTTTGGGGATTTCTGGGGGGATTTTGGCGGGGGAAAGTGGTTGGATTTTTAGGGTATTTTTTTCTTTATTTTTTAGGCTTTTTTTTTTCTTTTACATTTTTGTGGCATTTTTTTGAGATTTTTGCTAGCTTTTTTTTTTTTTATAATTTTTGAGAGGATTTTTTTTTGGGGAGGGGAGGGGTTTCCTGTGGGGGTCCCGCCCCTCCTTGACCCCCTCCCCACCTTTCCCCCCCCCTCCCCAGGGTCGCAGACGAACCTGCGGGAATCGGGGGACCTGCGCTCACAAGGTCGGTGCTGCCCCTTCCCCCCCACACCTCGAGGACCCCCCCGGAATTTGGGGAGGGGTCTCGAGGCCCCCCCCAGACTCACCTGTCCCCTCCCCCCCCCCCTCAGTTGCCATCTACCTGGGGATCAAGCGGAAGCCGCCCCCCGGCTGCTCCGAGGGGGCGGGGCTGTGATGGATGGGGGGAGGGGGAGGGGGAGGGGCTCCTTCGGGACCCTCCCCCCACCCAACACCCCCCACCCACCCCGGGCCCGGGACCCCCACCCGGGACCCCCCCCCGGAACCGGACCGGGACCAGAACGGGACCCCCGGAACTGGATTGGGACCCCCAGAACTGGATCGGGACCCCTGGAACTGGATTGGGACCCCCAAGAAGGAAACCGGGAGCCCTGGAACTGGATCGGGACCCCTGGAACTGGATCGGGACCCCCAAGATCGAGACTGGGACCCCCCCTCCCGGGACCTCCCAAGATCAAGATGGGGACCCCCAGACCTGGACCGGGACCCCCACCCAGGACCCCCAGACCTGGACCGGGGACCCCCACCCAGGACCCCCCCGGAACCGGGACCGGGACCAGAACGGGACCCCCGGAACTGGATCGGGACCCCCAGACCGGGACCGGGACCCCCCAAGAAGGAAACGGGGACCCCCGGAGCTGCATTGGAACCCCCCCCACCAGGACCCCCAGAACCAGAGCGGGACCCCCTGGGACCCCCCAAGATCGAGACCAGGACCCCCCAGGAACGAGATTGGGACCCCCGGAGCTGGACCGGGACCCCCCAGGAAGGAAACGGGGACCCCTGGAATTGGATCAGGACCTCCAGGACCCCCCCGGGACCCCCCAAGATTGAGACCGGGACCCCCGGAGCTGCCTCGGGACCCCCCCAGGACCCCTAGAACCAGATTGGGAACCCCCCAAGAACAAGACCAGGACCCCTGGGACCCTCCTGAGACCCCCGGAACTGGACCAGGACCCCCAAGAATGAGATCAGGACCCCCCGAGCTGCATTGGGACCCCCAGAACTGGACCAGGACCCCCCCCAGAACCCCCTCAAAACGAGACCAGGACCCCCAGAACTGGACCAGGACCCCCCAAGATCGAGACCGGGCCCCCCTGGGACCACCGGAACTGGATCGGGACCCCCCAGGAATGAGACCTGGAGCTGCATCAGGACCCCCGAGACCCCCCCCAGAACCAGACTGGGACCCCCCAGGACCCCCCCAAGAACCCGATTGGGACCCCCAGGACCCCCCCCAGGGAAATTGGGACCCCCCGAGCGCCCCTGGGGGTTTTGGGGGCACCAGGACCCCCCCATAGATTCAGCAGCCCTGGGACCCCTCCCCAAATTTGGGACCAGCGGCGCTGGGACCCCCCCCAGGACATTTTTGGGGGGTCGGGGGTGCCTTTGGGGGTCCGAGATTTCGGTGCCAAGATTTTGGGGACCCCACCCCCCCCAATAATAACCTGCAGCCCCTCCCCCACCTTGTACAGATGTAAATATGGCCCCGCCCCCTCCCCAGACCCCTCCCCCCCAGAGGCCCCTCCCCCATTTTTAAGTTATTCCTGCCCTGAATTGTCCCCCCCGAACCCCCCCCCCTCCCCAAAATAAACCTCGGGACCCCCACCCATGGTGTGAGTGTGAGGGGGGGGGCGGAATTTGGGGCGGAATTTGGGGAATTTGGAGTTCGGGAAATTTGGGGTGAGTGGGGCCCCCGACGTCACTCAAGGGGCGTGGCCAATGCAGCGCCCACCCTTATACGGTCATTTTAGGCGTGGCTAAACAAATTCCCTTATATGGCCATTTAGGGGGCGTGGCAAAATAAATCCCGTTATATGGTGATTTAGTGGGCGGAGCCAACCACAGCAACGCCCCAAACCGCTCAGTGGGCGTGGCCATACCATTCCCTTATAAGGCCGCCAGGGGCGTGGCTCACCCTCAGGCCGCGCAGCCAATCAGATCCCTGGGGCCGCTCCACCGCCCCCCGAGCAGCCAATCAGCGCTCGGCACGGCGCTAGGCCACGCCCCCAGGGAAGATGGCGGCGCTGCGGGCGCTGCGGTGGCGGCGGCGGCTCCTGGGGCTCGTCCCGAGGCGGCTCCTGGGGACCGTGAGTGGGGACAGGGGGGACAGAGAGGGGACATTGGGGGGGACATTGGGGGGGACATTGGGGGGACAGGGAGGGGACACAGAGGGGACACTTGGGGACATTGGGGGGACAGAGAGGGGAGACAGGCAGGGCACCCAGGAGTCCCCATGTCCCTGTTGTCCCTGATGCCACCCCAGTGTCCCAGCGTCCCCAGTGCCACCTGTGCTGTCCCCGTTGTCCCCATGTCCCAGTCCTGGTGTCCCTGCTGTCCCCATGTTCCCGTGTCCCCGGTGCCACCCCTGCTGTCCCCGTGTCCCCAGTGCCACCCCAGTGTCCCCATTGTCCCCAGGGTTCCCCTCAGGAGCGGCCGCAGTTCCCGGTGTCCCCATGTCCCTGTGTCCCTGATGCCACCCTTGCTGTCCCCTCGTGTCCCCAGTGCCACCCCAGTGTCCCCATTGTCCCCTCGTGTCCCCAGTGCCACCCCAGTGTCCCCATTGTCCCCAGTGTCCCCTTGTGTCCCCAGTGCCACCCCAGTGTCCCCATTGTCCCCGTTGTCCCCTCGTGTCCCCAGTGCCACCCCAGTGTCCCCATTGTCCCCATTGTCCCCATTGTCCCCAGGGCTCCCCCGAGGAGCGGCCGCAGTTCCCCGGAGCCTCGGCCGAGTTCGCCGAACGCCTCGAGTTCATCCAGCCCCAGGTGCTGGCCGGGATCCCGGTGTACCGGGTGATGGACAGGCAGGGACAGGTGATCCGGGACAGCGAGGACCCCCAGGTGAGACAGGTGACACACCTGGGACAGGTGACACACCTGAGATACACCTGGGACAAGTAACACACACCTGGGACAGGTGACACACACCTGGGACAGGTAACACACACCTGGGACAGGTGACACACACCTGGGGCAGGTAACACACACCTGGATCCCGGTGTACCGGGTGATGGACAGGCAGCGACAGGTGATCTGAGAGTCTGAGGATCCTCAGGTAACACACCCGGGACAGGTGACACACAGCTGGGACAGGTAGCACACACCTGGGACAGGTGACACAGCTGGGATGGGTGACACACCTGAGATACACCTGGACAGGTAACACACACCTGGGACAGGTGACACAGCCGGGATCCCGGTGTACCGGGTGATGGACAGACAGGGACAGGTGATCCGAGAGTCTGAGGATCCACAGGTAACACACGTGGACAGGTGACACACCTGAGATACACCTGGGACAGGTAAAACACCTGGGACGAGTGACACACCTGGGACAGGTGACACACCTGGGACAGGTGACACACACCTGAGATACACCTGGGACAGGTAACACAGCTGAGATACACCTGGGACAGGTGACACACACAGCTGGGACAGGTAAAACACCTGGGACAGGTGACACACCTGGGACAGGTGACGCATGGGACAGATGTCCCACCTGCCCAGGTGTCCCTCACCTGTCGCACCTGTCCCGCAGCTGCCCAAGGAGAAGGTGCTGAAGCTCTACAAGACGATGACGCTGCTCAACACCATGGACAGGATCCTGTACGAGTCCCAGCGACAGGTGAGCCTCACCTGGGGGGGCGGAGCTTATCTGGGGGGGCGGAGCTCACCTGGGGGGCGGAGCTCACCTGTGTCCCACCTGCGCAGGGCCGGATCTCGTTCTACATGACCAACTACGGCGAGGAGGGGACGCACGTGGGCAGCGCCGCCGCCCTGGACGATGCCGACCTGGTGTTCGGGCAGTACCGCGAGGCAGGTGAGGCCCAGGTGTGCCAGGTGAGGCTGTACCTGCGTCCCCAGGTGTGCTGCTGTACCGGGGGTACCCCCTAGAGCTGGTCAGGGTTAGAACAGGTGACACAGGCGTTACCCAGGTGTGACACAGGTGTGACACAGGTGTGTCACAGGTGTGTCACAGGTGACTCAGGTGAGGCTGTACCTGCGTCCCCAGGTGTGCTGCTGTACCGCGGGTACCCCCTGGAGCTGTTCAGGGTTAGAACAGGTGACACAGGTGTGACACAGGCGTTACCCAGGTGTGACACAGGTGTGTCTCAGGTGTGTCTCAGGTGAGGCTGTACCTGTGCCCCAGGTGTGCTGCTTTACCGCGGGTACCCCCTGGAGCTGGTCAGGGTTAGAACAGGTGACACAGGTGTGACACAGGTGTGACTCGGGTGACACAGGTGTTACCCAGGTGTGTCTCAGGTGTGTCTCAGGTGAGGCTGTACCTGTGCCCCAGGTGTGCTGCTGTACCGCGGGTACCCCCTGGAGCTGGTCAGGGTTAGAACAGGTGACACAGGTGTGACACAGGCGTTACCCAGGTGTGACATGTGTGACTCAGGTGTGTCACAGGTGTCTCAGGTGTGTCTCAGGTGAGGCTGTACCTGTGCCCCAGGTGTGCTGCTGTACCGCGGGTACCCCCTGGAGCTGTTCATGGCCCAGTGCTACGGCAACGCGCGCGACCCCGGCAAGGGCCGCCAGATGCCCGTGCACTACGGCTGCCCCGAGCGCCATTTTGTCACCATCTCGTCCCCGCTGGCCACGCAGATCCCGCAAGGTGACGCGCCTGACCTCAAACTCGCCCTTTTTAACCCAAATCTTCCGCTCTTTCCCCACCCCTTTTTTCCCCTCCCAGAATTTTTGCTTTTTTACTCAAATTCCTCCCCCTTTTTCCCCCAAACTTAACCTTTTTTCCTCCAAAATTCCTCTCCTTTTTTTCCCCCATTTTCCCCTCAAAATTTTCCCCGTTTCCCCACCCTTTTTTTCACCAAATTTCCCCTTTTTTCCCCCAATTCCTGGCCTTTTTTCCCCAACCTAAAATCTTCTCATTTTTCCCCCAGATCCTCCCATCTCTCCCAACCTGAAATTTTCTCATTTTTTCCCCCAAATCCCCCTTTTTCCCCCAATTCCTCCCATCCCTCCCAACCTAAAATTTTCTCATTTTTTCCCCCAAATCCCCCCATTCCTCCCACCCTAACATCTTCTCATTTTTCCCCCAAATCCTCCCATCCAACCCAACCTAAAATTTTCTCATTTTTTCCCCCAAAATCCCCCTTTTTTCCCCAATTCCTCCCATCCCTCCCAACCTAAAATTTTTTCCCCCAAATCCTCCCATCCAACCCACCCTAAAATTTTCTAATTTTTCCCGAAATCCCCCTTTTTTCCCCAAATCCTCCCATCCCTCCCAACCTAAAATTTTTTCCCCCAAATCCCCCCATTTCCCCCAAATCCTCCCATCCAACCCAACCTAAAATCTTCTCATTTTTCCCCCAAATCCTCCCACCCCAAACCCTTCTCACCATGTTTTTTCCCAAAATCCCGTGTTTTTCCCCCAGCCGTGGGCGCGGCCTACGCCATCAAGCGCGCCGACGCCAGCCGGGCCGTGGTTTGCTACTTCGGGGAGGGCGCGGCCAGCGAGGGCGACGCCCACGCCGGCTTCAACTTCGCCGCCACCCTCGAGTGTCCCATCGTCTTCTTCTGCCGCAACAACGGCTACGCCATCTCCACGCCCACCTCCGAGCAGTACCGCGGCGATGGGATCGGTGGGAAACCCAAAAATTTGGGGCGTTTTGGGGCATTTTGGGGTGTTTTGGTTGTTTTGGGGTATTTCGGGGCGTTTTGGGGCGTTTTGAGGGGTTTTGGTTGGCCCCATCGTCTTCTTCTGCCGCAACAACGGCTGCGCCATCTCCACGCCCACCTCCGAGCAGTACCGCGGTGATGGAATCGGTGGGGAACCCAAAAATCCCGAAATTTGGGGCGTTTTGGGGTGATTTTGTGGTTTTGGGGTATTTCGGGGCGTTTTGGGGTGTTTTGGGGGGTTTTGGTTGGCCCCATCGTCTTCTTCTGCCGCAACAACGGCTGCGCCATCTCCACGCCCACCTCCGAGCAGTACCGCGGTGATGGGATTGGTAGGAAACCCAAAAATCCCGAAATTCGGGGCATTCTGGGGAGATTTGGGGTGGTTTTGGGTGTTTTGGGGCATTTTGGGGCGTTTTGGGACGTTTTGAGGGGTTTTGGTTGGTCCCATCGTCTTCTTCTGCCGCAACAACGGCTACGCCATCTCCACGCCCACCTCCGAGCAGCACCGCGGCGATGGGATCGGTGGGAAACCCAAAAATCCCGAAATTTGGGGCGTTTTGGGGCGATTTTGGGTGTTTTTGTGGTTTTGGGGCATTTCGGGGCGTTTTGGGGCGTTTTGAGGGGTTTTGGTTGGCCCCATCGTCTTCTTCTGCCACAACAACGGCTGCGCCATCTCCACACCAACTTCCGAGCAGTACCGCGGTGATGGGATTGGTAGGAAACCCAAAAACCCTGAAATTTGGGGCATTCTGGGCTGTTTTGGGGTGTTATTATGGTTTTGGGGTGTTTTGGGGTGTTTTGAGGGGTTTTGGTTGGTCCCATCGTCTTCTTCTGCCGCAACAACGGCTGCGCCATCTCCACGCCCACCTCCGAGCAGCACCGCGGTGATGGGATTGGTAGGAAACCCAAAAATCCCGAAATTTGGGGCATTCTGAGGAGATTGAGGGTGTTTTTGAGGGGTTTTGGGGGTGTATTGAGGGGTTTTTGGGACAGGAGATTCCTGGGAATTTGGGAAAAAAAAACCCCTGGGATTTTGGGGGGAAATATCTGAGAATTTTGGGCAGGAGATTCCTGGGAATTTAGGACACCAATCCCCAGGATTTTGTTGCACCAGTTTTGGGATTTTGGGACAACAATTTGGGGATTTTGGGACACAAATCCCTGGGATTTTGGGACACCAGTTTTGGGATTTTGGGACAACAATTTGGGGATTTTGGGACACGAATCTCCACGATTTTGGGGTTCCAGCTCCCCAGGATTTTGTGACACCAATTTTGGGATTTTGAGACACAAATGCCCCGAATTTTGGGACACCAATTTGGGGATATTGGGACACGAATCTCCAGGATTTTGGGGTTCCAGCACCCCAGGATTTCGGGACACCGATTTTGGGATTTTGGGATACAAATCCCTGGGATTTTGGGGTTCCAGCTCCCCAGGATTTTGTGACACAGATTTTGGGATTTTGGGATACAAATCCCTGGGATTTTGGGGTTCCAGCTCCCCAGGATTTTGGGACACCAAGTTTGGGGATTTTGGGAAAGCAGTCCCTGGGATTTTGGGACACCAGTTTTGGAATTTGTGACACCAATTTTGGGATTTTGGGACACCAATCCCTGGGATTTTGGGGTTCCAGCTCCCCAGGATTTTGGGACACCAAGTTTGGGGATTTTGGGAAAGCAATCCCTGGGATTTTGGGACACCAGTTTTGGAATTTGTGACACCAATTTTGGGATTTTGGGGCACCAATTTTGGGATTTCAGGCTTCCAGCTCCCGGGGCCCTCAGCAAGGAGGGAAACCCCAAATCCCAGGGTTTTTTTTTCAGTTTTTCCCCCCCAAACCCCAGCGTTTTCCCCCCTGTCTCACTGCGGACACAAACCCCCCCAAATCTGGAGTTTTTTCCCCCAAACCCTGACCCGTTTTTCCCCCGCCAGCCGCTCGGGGTCCCGGCTATGGGCTGCTCTCCATCCGCGTCGACGGCAACGACGTTTTCGCCGTCTACAACGCCACGCGCGAGGCCCGGCGGCGCGCGGTGGCCGAGAACCAGCCCTTCCTCATCGAGGCCATGACCTACAGGTGGGGAAACAGAGATTTACCCAAAAAAACCCCTTCTTTGCAAAAAAAAAAAAAACCACAGCTTTTTTTCCCCGAAAAAATACGATTTTTTTCCCCAAAAAATCAGCTTTTTTTATCCAAAAAATTCGATTTTTTTCCCCAAAAAAATCCGATTTTTTTCCCCCAGAAACTCAGCTTTTTTATCAAAAAATTCGATTTTTTATCCAAAAAAATCCGATTTTTTAATCCAAAAGAAATCCGATTTTTTAGTCGAAAAGAAATCTGATTTTTTTCCCCCAAAAAATCCGATTTTTTCCCCCCAAAAAATCAGCTTTTTTATCCAAAAAAATCCGATTTTTTAATCCAAAAGAAATTCGATTTTTTATCCAAAAGAAATGCGATTTTTTCCCCAAAAAAATCCGATTTTTTTTCCCCAAAAAATCAGATTTTTTTATCCAAAAAAATCCGATTTTTTAATCCAAAAGAAATCCGATTTTTTCCCCAGAAGAAATCCGATTTTTTCCCCAAAAAAATCCGATTTTTTTCCCCCAGAAACTCAGCTTTTTTAATCCAAAAAATTCGATTTTTTATCCAAAAGAAATCCGATTTTTTATCCAAAAGAAATCCGATTTTTTATCCAAAAGAAATCCGAATTTTATCCAAAAAAACCCTGATTTTTTTCCTCAAAAAAATCCTTTTTTTTTTTTTTCCCAAAATGTTCCACTTTTTTCCTGGAAAAATTTGTTATTCCCCTTCCAAAAAAAAAAATCAAAATTTCCCCCCAAAAAATCAGCTTTTTTTCCCCCAAAAAATTCTGCTTTTTCTCCCCAAAAAATCTGATTTTTTCTCAAAAAAAAATCCACTTTTTTCCAAAAAAATCTGATTTTTTTCCCCAAAAATTCTTTTTTTTCCCAAAATCGCCGTTTTTTCCCCCAGAATCGGCCACCACAGCACGAGTGACGACAGCTCCGCGTACCGCTCGGATTTTCCCCATTCCCCACGGATTTTTCCCATTTTTCCCCCCGTTTCCCATGGAATTTTTCCTGGATCTTTTCCCCCATTTCCCCACGGATTTTTCCCCAGATTTTTTTCCCAAAATCGCCGTTTTTCCCCCCAGAATTGGGCACCACAGCACAAGCAACAACTCCCCATGTGACTGAGATTTTCCCCTGTATTTCCCATTAATTTTTCCTCGTTTTTTCCCCCAAATCTCAGAGCTTTTTCCCCATTTCCCCACAGATTTTTCCCCCAGATTTTTTTCCCAAAATCGCCGTTTTTTCCCCCAGAATCGGGCACCACAGCATGAGCAACAACAACTCCCCATACCACTGAGATTTCCCCCTGTATTTCCCATTAATTTTTTCCCCCAAATCTCAGCGTTTTTCCCCCATTTCCCCATGGATTTTTTCCCTGATTTTTTTCCCAAAATCGCGGTTTTTTCCCCCAGAATCGGGCACCACAGCATGAGCGACAACAACTCCCCATACCACTGAGATTTCCCCCTGTATTTCCCATTAATTTTTCCCCATTTTTTCCCCCGTTTTTCCCCCAAATCTCAGCGTTTTTTCCCCATTTCCCCACGGATTTTTCCCGGATTTTTTTCCCAAAATCGCGGTTTTTTCCCCCAGAATCGGCCACCACAGCACGAGCGATGACAGCTCCGCGTACCGCTCGGTGGACGAGGTGAATTACTGGGACAAGCAGGACCACCCCATCTCCCGCCTGCGCCACTACCTGGGCCACCGGGGCTGGTGGGACGAGCAGCAGGAGCGAGACTGGAGGAAGAGCTCACGCAAAATGGTGTGAAAAATCGGGATTTTGGGAAAAAATGGGGAAAAAATTGGGATTTTTGGGAAAAAAATGGGAAAAATGGGAAAAAAATGGGAAAAAAATGTGGTTTTTTGGGGGGTTTGGGGTGAGTACCTGGGGCTGGTGGGATGAGCAGGAGTGGGAGTGGAGGAAGAGCTCACGCAAAATGGTGTGAAAAATTGAGATTTTGGGAAAAATAGGGAAAAAATTGGGATTTTGGGGAAAAAATGGGGAAAAAATGGGATTTTTTGGGGGGTTTGGGGTGAGTACCTGGGGCACCGGGGCTGGTGGGATGAGCAGGAGTGGGAGTGGAGGAAGAGTTCCAGAAAAATGGTCCGAAAAATCGGGATTTTGGGAAAAAAATGGGGAAAAATTGGAATTTTCGGAAAAAAAAGGGTTTTGATGGGGAAAAAATCGGGATTTTTGGGAAAAAAATCTGAATTTTGGGTTTTTTTCGGTTGGTAAAAAATCAGGATTTTGGGGTGGGAAAAAAATCGGGATTTTTGGGGAAAAAATCGGGATTTTGGGAAAAAATAAGAATTTTGGGGGTTTTTGGAGTGGGAAATAGGATTTTGGGGTTTTTATGGTGGGAAAAAATTGGGGATTTCTGGTGGGAAAAAAATGGGGATTTTGGGCATTTTTGGGGGTTGGAAATATTCAGGATTTTGGTGGTTTTTGGGTGGGAAAAAAATCGGGATTTGGGGTGGGAAATAATCGGAATCTCGGGGATTTTTGGGTTGGAAATATTCGGGATTTGGGGGCTTTTGGGTGGGAAATACTCGGGATTTTTGGGGTGAGAAAACCTGGAGTTGGGGCTGGGGAAAATCCACGATTTGGGCGAAAAAAACCCGCGCGAATTTGGGCTGGAAAATCGGGGATTTGGGCTCGGGGACTTGGGCTGGAAAATCGGGGTTTTTTGCTGGAAAATCGGGATTTTTGCTGGAAAATCCGGAATTTGGGCTGGAAATATTCGGGAATTTGGGCTGGAAAATCGGGGGGTTTTGCTGGAAAATCGGGGTTTTTTTCTGGAAATTGGTTTTTTTTGCTGGAAAATGGGGAATTTGGGCTGGAAAATCAGGGGTTTTTGCTGGAAAATCGGGAATTTTGGCTGAAAATTGGGAGGTTTTGCTGGAGAATCGGGGTTTTTGGGCTGGAAAATCGGGGATTTGTGCTCGGGGACTTGGGCTGGAAAATCGGGAGTTTTTTCTGGAAAATCGGGATTTTTGCTGGAAAATCGGGAATTTGGGCTGGAAATTCGGGAATTTTGGCTGGAAAATCGGGAGGTTTTGCTGGAAAATCAGGGATTTTGGCTGGAAAATCCGGAATTTGGCTGGAAAATCGGGGAAATTTGGGTTGGAAATATTCGGGAATTTGGGCTGGAAAATGGGGAGGTTTTGCTGGGAAATCGGGGGAATTTGGGCTGGAAAATGGGGTTTTTTTTCTGGAAAATCGGGGATTTTGGCTGGAAAATCGGGAATTGGGCTAGAAAATCCGGAATTTGGGCTGGAAAATGGGTTTTTTTTTGCTGGAAAATCGGGGAATTTGGGCTGGAAATTCGGGTTTTTTGCTGGAAACCGGGGTTTTTTGCTGGAAATCGGGGTTTTTTGCTGGAAAATCGGGGTTTTTTGCTGGAAAATCGGGAATTTTCGGGTTTGAAAGCCGCGGTCGGTGCCGCAGGTGCTGGAGGCGTTCGAGCAGGCGGAGCGGGAGCCGAAGCCGCCCCCGCGCCTCCTTTTCTCCGACGTTTACCTGGAAATGCCCCCGAGGCTGCGGCGGCAGCGCCAGGAGCTGCAGCGGCACCTGGAGACCTACGGGGAGCACTACCCGCTCCAGCAGTTCCAGAAATAACCGGGAAAACGGGGATTTGGGGGAAAAAACGGGGATTTTGGGGAAAAAAACCCGGGGATTTTGGGGAAAAAAACAAAAAAAAAACCAAAAAAACCCCAGGAAATTTCGCAATTCTGCCCCCAAAACTCACCTGGAGACCTACGGGGAGCACTGCCCGCTGCAGCAGTTCCAGAAATAACCGAAAAAACCCGGAATTTTGGGGAAAAAACCGGAATTTTGGGAAAAAAAACCGGGAATTTTGGGAAAATGCTGAGATTCCGCAATTCTGCCCCAAAATCTGCCCCCCAAAACTCACCTGGAGACCTACGGGGAGCACTACCCGCTCCAGCAGTTCCAGAAATAACCGGGAAAAGGGGGATTTGGGGGAAAAAACGGGGATTTGGGGGAAAAAAAACAAAAAAAAAAACCCAAAAAACCCCCAGGAAATTTCGCAATTCTGCCCCCAAAACTCAGCTGGAGACCTACGGGGAGCACTACCCGCTCCAGCACTTCCAGAAATAACCGGGAAAACGGGGATTTGGGGGAAAAACCGGGGATTTTGGGAAAAAAAATCAAAAAACCCAAGAATTCTGGGAAAAAATGCCGAGATTTCGCAATTCTGCCCCCAAAACTCAGCTGGAAATCCCCGGGGAGCACTGCCCGCTGCAGCAGTTCCAGAAATAACCGAAAAAACCCGGAATTTTGGGGAAAAAACCGGAATTTTGGGAAAAAACCGGGAATTTTGGGAAAAAAAAAACAAAAAAAAACAAACCAGGAAATTTCGCAAATCTGCCCCAAAATCTGCCCCAAAACTCAGCTGGAAACCCCCAGGGAGCGCTGCCCGCTGCAGCAGTTCCAGAAATAACCCAAAAAACCCCGGGAATTTGGGGAAAATATTTGGGAATTCCCCCCCCAAAAAATATTCGGGAATTCCACAAAAATGTCCTGGAATTCCCTAAAAGTCTCAGGATTCCCCAGATGTGCCCCAAAATCTGCCCCCAGATCCCACCTGGAGACTCCCAGGGAGCCTTTCCAGAAATTTCTGGAATTCCCAGAAGTTCCCTAAAAAAAACCCCTCGGGATTCCCTAAAAAAAATTCCCAGAAATCCCTAAAAAAAAAAAAAGAGAATTCTCTAAAAAAAACCTGGAATTCCCTAAAAATCCCTGGAATTCCCTAAAAAGAAAAACCCCTGGAATTCCCTGATCTCCCCCCAAAATCGCCCTCAATAAACGGCATTTCGGAGAGGAGGAGCCTCAGAATTTTGGGGAAAGATCCCTGGAATTTTTTGGGATAAATCCCTGGAATTTTTGGGGCAGAATCTCTGGAATTTTGGGGATGGATCCGAAGAATTTTTGGGAATCGATCCCAGGAATTTTGGGCTGGATCCCTGGAATCTGAGACCTCCGGGAATGTCAGGAACACCCAAAAAACCCCAAATCCACGGAAAAATAAAGGATTCTCTTGGCCACGCCCCCTCGTTGTGGCCACGCCCATTCCCCTCATGGCCACGGCCACGCCCCCCCAGTTCCCCTCATTAGCGTTAATTAACGAGGCCCCCCCCCCGTTCCCCTCATTAGCGTTAATTAACGAGCCCCCCCCCCCGTTCCCCTCATTAGCGTTAATTAACGAGCCCCCCCCCCGTTCCCCTCATTAGCGTTAATTAACGAGGCCCCCCCCCAGTTCCCCTCATTAGCATTAATTAACGAGGCCCCACCCCCGTTCCCCTCATTAGCGTTAATTAACGAGGCCCCCCCCAGTTCCCCTCATTAGCGTTAATTAACGAGGCCATCTCATTTTTGCACTTTTTTGGTTTTTTTAATTGGAATTTTCTCTTTTCCAGGTTTTTTCCTTCCGGGAGGGAAGGGGGAGATCCATGGGGGGAGGGGCCGGGGATTCCCCAAAAATTCGGGAATTCCTCAAAAATCCGGGAATTCCTAAAAAAATTCGGGGATTCCCTAAAAAAAAATCTGAGGATCCCAAAAATTCGGGGATTCCTTTAAAAATCCGGGAATCACCCAAAAATCCCGGGATTCCCAGAAAATTCCGGGATTCTCCAAAAAATTCGGGGATTCCTTAAAAATTCGGGGATGCCCCAAAAATTCGGGAATTCCCCAAAAAATCCGGGGATTCCCTAAAAAATCTGAGGATCCCAAAAAATCCGGGGATTCCTTAAAAATTCGGGGATTCCTTAAAAAATTTGGGGATCACCCAAAAATTCTGGGATCACCCAAAAATTCGGTGATTCCCCCTAAAATTTCTGGGATCCTCGGCGCCTCGGGAATTTTCGGTTTTCCGTGAATTTTGTCCATTTTCCGGGAATTTTGGGTTTTCCGTGAATTTCGGGTTCTCCAGGAGGAATTTCCAGGCGGGAATTGTCCGTGGTCCCGGAATTAATGAACGATCCGGGAATTAATGAACGATCTGTGATCCGTAATTAATTGACGATGATTCGTGTCCCGGTAATTGTCCGCGATCCCGGCAATTAATTAAAGATCCGAAATCCATCGTTAATTAACGCTCTGCGCTCTCCGATTCTCGGGATTTCCCCCCAAAATCGCCGGCATTAATTAACGCTCCTCGATCCAGCATTAATGAACGATCACGATCCGTAATTAATTAACGATCAGCGTCATTGTCCGTGCGCCGCTCCGGCTCCGTAATTCTCGGGATTTGCCCCCAAAATCCCCGGCATTAATTAACGCTCCTGGATCCAGAATTAATGAACGCTCCGCGATCCCGGCAATTAATTAAAGCCCCGTGATCCAGAACTGACGAACGATCCGTGTCCAGAATTAATTAACGATCGCGATCCAGAATTAATTAACGACGATCAGCGTCATTGTCCGTGCGCCGCTGCGGGCTCCGAAATTCCCGGGATTTCCCCCAAAATCCCCGGAATTAATTAACGATCCTGATCCGGAATTAATGAACGATCCCGGTCCATAATTAATGAACGATCCCGGTCCATCATTAATTAACGCTCCGATCCATCATTAATTAGCGCTCCAGGCTCTCCGATTCCCGCCATTTCCCCCCAAAATCGCCGGAATTAATTAAGGATCCCGGTCCATCATTAATGAACGATCCCGGACCATAACTAATTAACGCTCTGATCCATCATTAATGAACGATCCCGATCCATCATTAATGAACGATCCCCGTCCATCATTAATGAACGATCCTGGATCCATCATTAATGAACGATCCCGATCCATCATTAATTAACGCTCTGATCCATCATTAATGAGCGCTCCGGGCTCTCCGATTCCCGGCATTTCCCCCCAGAATCCCCGGAATTAATGAACGATCCCGGTCCATAATTAATTGACGCTCCGATCCATCATTAATTAACGCTCCGGTCCATCATTAATTAACGCTCCGGGCTCTCCGATTCCCAGCATTTCCCCCCAGAATCCCCGTCCATCATTAATTAACGATCCCGGTCCATCATTAATTAACGCTCCCGGTCGATAATTAATTAACGCTCCCGGATCCATCATTAATTAACGCTCCGGGCTCTCCGATTCCCGGCATTTCCCCCCAGAATCCCCGGAATTAATGAACGATCCCGGTCCATCATTAAGGATCCCGGTCCATAATTAATTGACGCTCCGGTCCATCATTAATTAGCGATCCCGATCCATCATTAATTAACGCTCCGGGCTCTCCGATTCCCGGGATTTCCCCCCAGAATCCCCGGAATTAATGAACGCTCCCGGTCCATCATTAATGAACGATCCCGGTCCATAATTAATTGACGCTCCGATCCATCATTAATTAGCGCTCCCGATCCATCATTAATTAGCGCTCCGGGCTCTCCGATTCCCGCCATTTCCCCCCAGAATCCCCGTCCATCATTAATGAACGATCCCGGATCCATCATTAACGATCCCGGTCTATCATTAATTAACGCTCCGGTCCATCATTAATTAGCGCTCCGGGCTCTCCGATTCCCGGGATTTCCCCCCAGAATGCGCCGCCCCCCCCCCTACAACACCTGGAATTTCCACCCGCTCGGCTCCTTCAGCTCCAGGCACTCCCCCAGCCCCAGATTCACCTTCCAGGCGCCCCCCGCCGCCTCCTTCAGCTCCAGGCACTCGCCCCCCGCCCCAAATCCCAGCCCCGGGGCCGCCCCCGCCCCAAATCCCAGCCCCGGGGCCGCCCCCGCCCCGAAACCCGCGGGGGACGCGGCCAAATTTGGGGGGGGGGGGTCCCAAAGGGCTGAGCCCCCCCCCGAGCTGGGGAGGGGGCGGGGCCAGGGGGGACAGGTAGGGGTCGAGCCCCGCCCCCACCCCGAAGTAGGCGGGGAACCCCCCCTGGGCGAAGCCCCCCGAGGGGGGGAAGGGGCGGAAAGGGGGGGGCGGGGACCCCACCCCGCAGGAGGAGGGGTCGCAGAGCGGGGGGGGCGGGGACAGGGCGGGGCTCCAGATGGACACGGGGGGGGGCGGGGGCGGGGGCGGGGTCTGGGGGGCGAACGGGGGAGGGGCGGGGGGGTCCTGGGGGGGGGAGGGTTTCTTTTTGGGGGGTGGGCGAGGTTTGGGGGGGCCCGAGCCGCCCTGGGTTTGCTGCTGCTGCTGCTGCTGCTGCTGCTGCTGCTGGCGGCACTTGGCGCGGCGGTTCTTGAACCACACCTGGGGAACGGGGGCGGAAAGGGAAACTGAGGCACGGGGGGAAACTGAGGCACGGGGGGCAGGGGGTGACACGGGGGGACACGGGGGGACATGGGGAGAAACTGAGGCACGGGGGGAAACTGAGGCACGGGGGGACACGGGGGGAACATGGGGGGACACGGGGGGGACAAAGGGAAACTGAGGCACGGGGGAAACTGAGGCACGGGGGGAAACGGGGGGACATGGGGGGGACAAAGGGAAACTGAGGCACGGGGGGAAACTGAGGCACGGGGGGACACGGGGGGGCACAAGGGGCAAAAAGGGAAACTGAGGCACGGGGAAACTGAGGCACGGGGAAACTGAGGCACGGGGGGAAACTGAGGCACGGGGGGACACGGGGGGACAGGGGGGGACACGGGGGGAAACTGAGGCACGGGGGGACACGGGGGGGACAAAGGGAAACTGAGGCACGGGGGGAAACTGAGGCATGGGGGGACACGGGGGAGACAAAGGGAAACTGAGGCACGGGGGGAAACTGAGGCACGGGGGGGACACGGGGGCGGAAAGGGAAACTGAGGCACGGGGGGAAACTGAGGCACGGGGGGACACGGGGGGGACAAAGGGAAACTGAGGCACGGGGGGAAACTGAGGCACGGGGGGGGACACGGGGGGCAGAAAGGGAAACTGAGGCACGGGGGGAAACTGAGGTACGGGGGGACACGGGGGGGACAAAGGGAAACTGAGGCACGGGGGGAAACTGAGGCACGGGGGGGACAGGGGGGCAGAAAGGGAAACTGAGGCACGGGGAAACTGAGGCACGGGGGGACACGGTGGGGGACACGGGGGGCGGAAAGGGAAACTGAGGCACGGGGGGAAACTGAGGCACGGGGGGACACGGTGGGGGACACGGGGGGACACGGGGGGACATGGAGGGGAAAAGGGAAACTGAGGCATGGAGGGGCACGGGAGGAAACTGAGGTATGGAGACACATGGGGGAAACTGAGGCACAGGGGGACACGGGGGAACATGGGGGGCAGAAAGGAAACTGAGGCACGGGGGGAAACTGAGGCACGGAGGGACACGGGGGGACAAAGGGAAACTGAGGCACAGGGGGGGACAAAGGGACACACGGTGACATTGAGGTGCCCCTCCTGTCCCACCTGTGCCCACCTGGGACTCACCTGCTCCTCTTGCCCCGCCCCCCCGTCGCTGTGTCCCCTCCTGTGTCACACCTGGCCCATGTCACACCTGTCACACCTGTCCCTGTCCATGTGTCCCACACCTGGCCCTGCAGGTGTCCCAGGTGTCCCATGTCACACCTGTGTCACACCTGTCCCTGTGTCCCAGAGCCCCTCAGGTGTGCCACACTTGTCCCATGTCACACCTGTCACACCTGTCCCTGTCCATGTGTCCCAGGTGTGTCCCGGGTGTGTCCCAGGTGTGTCCCAGCTGTCCCGGGTGTGTCCCAGGTGTGTCCCAGGTGTGTCCCAAGTGTGTCCCATACCTGTCCCAGGTGTGTCTCACCCGTGACTCGGGCAGGTTGATTTTGAGCGCCACCTCCTCATACATGAAGATGTCCGGGTACCGGGTCTCACCTGTCCCTGTCCCTGTGTCCGTCCCACACCTGTCCCATGTCCCACACCTGTCCCACACCTGTCCCATGTCCCACACCTGTCCCACACCTGTCCCATGTCCCACACCTGTCCCACACCTGTCCCACACCTGTCCCACACCTGTCCCAGCTGTGTCTCACCTGCACCCGTGACTCAGGTAAGTTGATTTTGAGCGCCACCTCCTCACGCATGAAGATGTCCGGGTACCGCGTCTCACCTGTCCCTGTCCCTGTCCCTGTCCCTGTCCCTTTGTCACACCTGTCCCATGTCCCACACCTGTCCCAGGTGTGTCTCACCTGCACCCGTGACTCGGGCAGGTTGATTTTGAGCGCCACCTCCTCGCGCATGAAGATGTCCGGGTACTGCGTCTCACCTGTCCCTGTCCCTGTCCCTGTCCCTGTCCCTGTCCCTTTGTCACACCTGTCCCATGTCCCACACCTGTCCCACACCTGTCCCACACCTGTCCCAGGTGTGTCTCACCTGCACCCGTGACTCAGGTAAGTTGATTTTGAGCGCCACCTCCTCGCGCATGAAGATGTCCGGGTACTGCATCTCACCTGTCCCTGTCCCTGTGTCTGTCCCACACCTGTCCCATGTCCCACGTGTCCCATACCTGTCCCAGGTGTCCCCAGGTGTGTCCCAGGTGTGTCTCACCTGCACCCGTGACTCAGGTAAGTTGATTTTGAGCGCCACCTCCTCACGCATGAAGATGTCCGGGTACCGCGTCTTGGCGAACAGCGCCTCCAGCACGTCCAGCTGTGCCCGCGTGAACGTCGTGCGCTCCCGGCGCTGCTTGCGGGGGGTGCCTGGGGGGCACAGAGACCCCCGGGGTGGGGAGTGAGGGAGGGACCCCCGGGAATGGGGAGGGACCCCCGGGAATGGGGAGAGACCCCTGGGAATGGGGAGAGACCCCCGGGGTGGGGAGTGAGGGAGGGACCCCTGGGAATGGGGAGAGACCCCTGGGAATGGGGAGTGAGGGAGGGACCCCCGGGAGTGGGGAGGGACCCCTGGGAATGGGGAGGGACCCCTGGGAATGGGGAGGGACTCCCGGGAGTGGGGAGGGACCCCTGGGAATGGGGAGGGACCCCCGGGAATGGGGAGTGAGGGAGGGACCCCCGGGAGTGGGGAGGGACCCCCGGGAATGGGGAGAGAGTCCTGGGAATGGGGAGAGACCCCTGGGAATGGGGAGAGACCCCCGAGGGTGGGGAATGGGGGGAGAGACCCCGGAAAATGGGGAGGGACCCTCAGGAATGGGGAGAGACCCCTGGGATGGGAGGGGACCCCCGGGATTTGGGGAATGGGGAATTGAGGATGAGGGAGAGACCCCCAGGATTTGGGGAATGGGGGGAGAGACCCCTGAGAGTGGGGAGAGACCCCCGGGATTTGGGGACCCCCCCGGGACCCTCCCCCTCCCACCCCCCTCAAGACCCCCCCCATATTTTGGGGTACCCGGGTACCCCACGGGGGGGGGCAGCAGCTCCAGGCCCAGCCCGGGGACGCCCCCAAAGTGCGGCTGCTTCAGGTACGACATCATGGCGGGGACACCTGGGGACAATCAGGGGACAATGAGGGGACACCGATGGCACCCGGGGCTGGCACCGACCCCCTCGGCCCCCCCAGTGTCCTCCTGATGTCCCCAAGCCCCACAGGTGTCCCCCCAGTGTCCTCAATGTCCCCCCAATGTCCCCATGGTGGCCCCGTCCCCATGTCCCCGATCCCCTGGTGGCCCTGGTGGCCCTGTCCCCAAGGCCCCGTCCCCATGTCCCCAAGGCCCTGGTGGCCCTGTCCCCCTGTCCCCAGCCCTGTGATGTCCCCAAGCCCCTCGATGTCCCCCCCAATGTCCCCATGGTGGCCCCGTCCCCCTGTTCCCATGGCCCTGGTGTCCCCATCCCCATGTCCCCAGCCCCATGGTGGCCCCACAATGTCCCCCAGCCCCATGGTGGCTCTGTCCTCCTGTCCCCAGCCCCATGGTGGCCCTGTCCCTCTGTCCCCCAGCCCCATGGTGGCCCTGTCCCTCTGCCCCCAGCCCCATGGTGGCTCTGTCCTCCTGTCCCCATCCCCATGGTGTCCCCATCCCCATGTCCCCAGCCCCATGGTGGCCCCGTCCCTCTGTCCCCAAGGCCCTGGTGGCCCCATCCCCATGTCCCCATCCCCATGGTGTCCCTGTCCCCCGTCCCCATCCCCATGGTGGCCCTGTCCCCTGTCCCCAAGGCCCTGGTGTCCCCAATCCCCCTGTCCCCATCCCCATGGTGTCCCCGTCACCCCTGTCCCCATCCCCATGGTGGCCCTGTCCCCTGTCCCCAAGGCCCCGGTGTCCCCATCCCCATGTCCCCATCCCCATGGTGGCCCCACAATGTCCCCATCCCCATGGTGGCCCCGTCCCCATGTCCCCAGCCCCATGGTGGCCCCGTCCCTCTGTCCCCATCCCCATGGTGTCCCCGTGCCCCTGTCCCCAAGGCCCTGGTGTCCCCAATCCCCATGTCCCCATCCCCATGGTGGCCCCGTCCCCCTGTCCCCATCCCCATGGTGTCCCCATCCCCATGTCCCCATCCCCATGGTGTCCCCGTGCCCCTGTCCCCAAGGCCCCCTGGGTGTCCCCAGGGCCGTACCTGCGCAGGTGACACGGTGACAAGGCTGCAGGTGGCCCGGCGGCAGCGATGGTGCCACGGTGGTGGCGCGGTGACAGTGCCAACGGTGACGCTGGCGGTGGCACCGACGGTGGCAGGGGAGGCACCCCCGCGGCGGGGGGAGCCTTAAGTAGCCCCCGGTGATGTCACCCCCTAATCCCCAGGGGACAGAGGTGACATTGGTGGCCCGGTGGCTAATCCGGGGTGGCACACGGGGGGGGGACACTGGGGACAGGGGGGGACAAAAGGGGGGCACAGAGAGGGGACAGTGGGGGGGACACAAAGGGGACATTGGGGGGACAGAAAGGGGACAAGGTGGGGACACCGGGGGGATATTGGGGGGACAGAGAGGGGACAGAGAGGGGACAGTGGGGGGGACACTGAGGGGGACATTGGGGGGACAGAAAGGGGACAAGGTGGGGACACCGGGGGGACATTGGGGGGACAGAGAGGGGACAGAGAGGGGACATTGGGGGGGATATTGGGGACATTGGGGGGAACATGGAGGGCACAAAGGGGTGACACAAAGGGGACATTGGGGGGGACACAAAGGGGACATTGGGGGGACAGAAAGGGGACATTGGGGGTGACACGGGGGGGGACAGAGGTGACATTGGTGGCCCAGTGGCACACGGGGTGGGGGGGACACAAAGGGGACATGGGGGGGACATGGGGGGGACACCGGGATCGGAGGGGACACAAGGGGGACATCGGGACTGGGGGCACCAGGACTGGGATTTGGGGACATTGGGGACACCGGGATTGGGGGACACCGGGATTGGGGGACAACGGAACTGGGGCTGGGGACACCAGGACTGGGGGACACCAAGATTTGGGGACATTGGAACTTGGGGACGCTGGGATTTGGGGACACCGGGATTGAGATTTGGGGACATTGGGAGTTGGGGACACCAGGACTGGGGACATTGGGATATTGGGGACACCAAGATTTGGGATTTGGGGACACCAAGATCTGGGGACATTGGGATCTGGGGACACTGGGGACACTGGGATTTGGGGACATTGGGATTTGGGGACATCAGGATCTGGGGACATTGGGAGCTGGGGACACCGGGATTGGGGACATTGGGATTTGGGGACACCAAGATCTGGGGACATTGGGATTTTGAGGACACCAAGATTTGGGATTTGGGGACACCGGGATTGGGATTTGGGGACACTGGGATTTTGAGGACTTTGGGATTTGGGGACACCGGGATTGGGGACACTGGGACACCGGGATTTGGGGACTTTGGTGATTTGGGGACATTGGATTTTGGGGACCCCAGGCCCGGGATTGGGGGCCGTTTTTGGGGTGGGGGAGGGGCGCAGGTGGCACTAATCCGGCCCAGCTGCCGCGTCTGGGCCCGAGGGGACATTTGGGGACAGCGCGGGGGGGGGCGGGGCCAAACGGGGGGGGAGGGGCTGGGGGGAGGGGAACGACCCCTCCCCCCCCAAAAAAAATCCTGAAATCCTTCAGAGGGTTTTTGTTAAAAAATTTCTATTAAATAATCCGATTTTGAATATAAAAAATGGGAGAATTTGAATTTTAAAAATCAGGAGGTTTTATATTAAAAATAGGAGAATTTTAAATTTTAAAAAAATCGATTTTTTCTATTAAAAATAGAGGAGATTTTTGGTTTTTTTAAAAATCTGATTTGTTATATTAAAAATAGAGGGGATTTGGATTTTAAATATCCGATTTTTTCTATCAAAAATAGGAGAATTTTGATTTAAAAATCTGATTTTTTATATTAAAAATAGAGGCATTTTATATAAACATCACATTTTAAAAATAAAACTAGAGGAGATTTTGATTTAAAAATCCGATTTTTTATATTAAAAAGAGAGGGGATTTTGATTTTAAAAAATCCGATTTTTTACATTAAATATAGAGGGGGTTTTGATTTAAAAATCCGACTTTTTTATATTAAAAAATAGAGGGATTTTAATATAAATATCACATTTTTAAAACGAATAATAGAGGAGATTTTGATTTTAAAATATCCAATTTTTTATATAAAAATAGAGGGGATTTGGATTTTAAAACCCAATTTTATTCCACACCCCCCCCCCCAAAATCCCCGATTTCTCCCCCCCATCCCAAATTCCAGCGCCCCAAATTTGGGGAAATTGTGATTATATAAAAATCACTCCTTTTTTAATATTAAAAATGTGATATTTATATCACAATTCCCTTATTTTTAATATTAAAAATTAGATTGTTTAAATAAAAATTCCCTCTATTTTTATAATATTAAAATTGGATTTTTAAAATCCAAATCCCTCTATTTTTTAATATAAACCCCTTGATATTTATATCAAAATCCCTCTATTTTTTAATACAAAAATTGGATTTTTAAATCTAAATCTATTTTTATATTAAAAAAATCTGATTTTTTAAATGAAAACCTTCCTGTTTTTAATACAAAAAATCAGATTTTTAAAATCCAACCCCTTCTATTTTGAATACTCAAAATTTGAATTTTTTTTACTCAACCCCCTCCAATTTTTTAATTAAAATTTTCCCCAATTTTCGGCCCCTTTGAGGAATTTCCCTCCCCTCCCCCCCCCCGCCCCTCCCCCTCCCCCCGGCCCCGCCCCTCCCCCTAATCCCGATTATGGGGACAAAATTATCCCGGGCTGTCAGCAGCAATCAAGGGCCCGGGATCATCCCTAATTAACCCCCCCGCTGTTAATTAACCCCCCCGGGCCTTAATTAACCCTGGAGTTGGAGAAAACCCCCAAAAATTTGGGTGGAATTTGAGGAAATTTGGGATTTTTGGGGGGATTTTCCTCATTTTGGGAAGGCGGAGAAGCCACGCCCACCCCAATTAACCCCCCCCCCCATTTCTTAATTAACCCCCCCATTTCTTAATTAACCCCTCCATTCTCTAATTAACCCCGGAATTGGAGAAAACGCCCAAAAATTTGGGTGGAATTTGGGGAAATTTGGGATTTTGGGGGATTTTATTATTCTGGAGCAATTGGGGTAAAAGCGCCCCAAATTCCCCTTTTTTGACCCCAAAACCAAATGAGAAAACCGAGAATTCAAAATCCCTGGGAATTCTCAAATTCCTGCCTTGGATACCCTGAGTGTCAAAAAAAACTAAAAA